>NW_026910688.1:106657-119432 GCF_963691925.1 Scomber scombrus | reverse complement strand
GGGCATCAGGAGGAGCATGAGGCGCCCTCCTGAACCTGTGAACCAATCAACCTGTCAATCACGACGTAGCCACGCCCTAATGCATACCCTGCTTTATCGTCACATATAAAATCAGGGAGGCCAAAATGTCCCAAATGAACATCATACTGCATTGAAGAAGGCTTTAAACTAGCGATTGAGACCATAAACACATTTTGAAAACGTTTACTGAGGTTAGAAATCAAGTGAGAAGTTGGTGAATTCTCCATTGACTTGTATAGAGACGGAAGTCCTTTTGACACCAAAACGGTCGCCCCCTGGTGGCCTTTTGATAGAATGCAGTTTTAAGTTACTTCCACGTTGGCCTCATTTCAGAGGACCGGAACTCCCCGCCTGGTATATATATATATGCATAAGTCCAAAGTTACCACAGGAGAACAAAACAATATCACTAAATTATAATATAATATAATATAATATAATATAATATAATATAATATAATATAGTGGTCATCTCCTGCAGTGAGCATCCAGCTGTGGTGCAGATGTGAAGCATCATGCAGGTAAACAGTAAACAGGTGTTCAGCTGTTAAAATATTTAAAGCTCTGCACAGTCAGCATCCTCCTACTGCTGCTTCTCTACATATAACATACAGAAGTGTGTGTGTGTGTGTGTGTGTGTGTGTGTGTGTGTGTGTGTGTGTGTGTGTGTGTGTGTGTGTGTGTGTGTGTGTGTGTGTGTGTGTGTGTGTGTGTGTGTGTGTGTGTGTGTGAGGACGTTTTGAAGGTTGAGGTTTATTTTATTTTTATTCATTCAACTTTTATTCATACAGAGACTCCACTGAAATTACCATCACTGTTTTATATTATACTGTCTACAGGAGAGTGTTAATGTATAATATACAGCACGAGGGTCAAACTCAAGGAAGGAAGGAGGAAGGGAAAGAAGGGAAAGAAGGAAGGAAGGAGGGAAGGAGGGAAGGAGGGAGGGAAAGAAGGAAGGAAATATGGAAGAAAGGAAGGAAAGAAGGCAGGAAGGTAATATGGAAGGAAGGAAAGAAATATGGAAGGAAGGAGGGAAAGAAGGAAGGAAATATGGAAGGAAGGAAGGAGGGAGGGAAAGAAGGAAGGAAGGAAATATGGAAGGAATGAAGGAAGGAAAGAAAGAAATATGGAAGGAAGGACAGTGGGCCGGATTGGACTCCTCGGCGGGCCGCTTCTGGCCCGCGGGCCGCATGTTTGAGAGCCCTGCTATCCAGTGTACTCTATACTGTACTATATACTATATAATGTATAATATATAATAAACTGTTTCATACTTTAAGAAGCAGGATGATCTGATGGAGGAGTTCAGACGTGAAGAACTGAAATTAGTTTGGTTCTTTATGAACTGTTTCTATAATCAGATAGAAGAGAGTGTGTGTGTGTGTGTGTGTGTGTGTGTGTGTGTGTGTGTGTGTGTGTGTGTGTGTGTGTGTGTGTGTGTATGTGACTGTGTGTGTGTGTGTGTGTGTGACTGTGTGTGTATGTGACTGTGTGTGTGTGTGTGTGTGTGTGTGTGTGTGTGTGTGTATGTGACTGTGTGTGTGTGTGTGTGTGTGACTGTGTGTGTGTGTGACTGTGTGTGTGTGTGTGTGTGTGTGTGTGTGTGTGACTGTGTGTGTATGTGACTGTGTGTGTGTGTGTGTGTGTGTGTGTGTGTGTGTGTGTGTGTGTGTGTGTGTGTGTATGTGACTGTGTGTGTGTGTGTGTGTGTGACTGTGTGTGTGTGTGACTGTGTGTGTGTGTGTGTGTGACTGTGTGTGTGTGTGTGTGTGTGTGTGTGTGTTATAAAGTGTTTAGTAATAAAATTGTGTCATTTACAGCGGAGCTCCATTAAAATCAGCACTGATAAACATCCTCCTCTCCTCTGCAGTTTCCTCTTCTCTTCTTTCCCATTTCTTTCTCTTCCCTGTCTCCTCCTCTTGTCTCCTTTGTTTCCTCCTCTTTTCTCTTTTCTCCTTTCTTCCTCTCACATCCTCTCGTTTCCTCTCCTTTCCCATTTCCTTCTCTTCTCTACTTCCCTGTCTCATCCTTCGTTTCCTCCTATTTTCTCTTTTCATTTTTCTTATTTTGTTTCTTCTCCTTTTCAGTCATCTCCTCTTCCCTCCTTTCTTCCTCACTTCCTCTCCTTCCCTGTCTCCTCCTCTCGTCTCCTTTGTTCCCTCCTCTTCTCTCCTTTCTTGTTTCTTCTTCTTTTGTTTCCTCTTGTCTCTTCCTCTCTTCTGTCCTCCCTCGTCTCATTTGTTTCCTCTTCTTAGTTTCCTCCTCCCATCTCTCTCTCTTCTCTCCTTTCCTGTATCCTTCTCTTCTGTCCTTCCTCCTCTCCTCTCTTCCAGTCTCAGTGTGAAGAACATCCTCAGTATTTTTCCTCTGTGTGTTTATAACTCAGCAGGTTTGTAACGTCCCTTCAGTGTCGCTGCTGTTTCAGCAGCAGCTCCGTCCACAGCTGAGTGTTTATAGATTCATCTGCAGATTATCATCATTATTAATTACTATTGATATATTTAGTTACTGAGAGTTTCTTCTTTTGTTTTTTAAGGTTTAGAGCATTCATAGAGTATTCAGTTAAAATTCAGTGAGGTTCAGTTAGTGAAAATGTCCAGAACATCATAATGTCCGTGTTATATTTCAGGACCTTGAAGTAGCATCGTTACATCAGCATCTGTGTCTAGTGGCGAGATTATAAACTGTCACATAAATACAGTAGACACAGTCTCTCCTCTTTTCTCCATGTGTCTGAATGCAGCGATCTGATTGGCTGATTAGTTCTTCTTAGTTCTTTATGCTCATTGGTCTGTGTGAGTTTCTGAGGGTGGCTCCACTTTTACCGTAATATCTGGAGAAGCTGCACCTGTTAAAATAGAAAAACACTCAAAATTTAACAATCCTCAATATTTCATCAGTTAGAGGCTAGATGATAAAAAAAACTAAGGCGTTTGCAGTTTTTTGGACCCTGTGTGTGTGTGTGTGTGTGTGTGTGTGTGTGTGTGTGTGTATGTGTGTTAAATGTTTATCTGGTGGCCGAAGACTCTTTAAAAGGTCTCCGAGAGGCTGTAAAAGCTCTTTCGACAGCGTTAAAGTGAACGAGCCGACACTTTAATCTGCTCTCAGAGGAAATCACCAAAAAAAGTGTTGTTTTATTGATCGGACGCTTTTTGTTTTCCTTTCTTCAGACGTGTCGGGCAGCGCGGTCGGAGGTCACGGAGGCTCTCAGGGTGAAGGAGGAAGAGGAGGAGGAGGAGGAGGAGGTCTGGGCTCCGTCCTCAGAGATCTGGTGAAGCCGGGAGACGAGAACCTGAGAGAGATGAACAAGAAGCTGCAGAACATGTTGGAGGAACAGCTGACCAAGAACATGCACCTGCAGAAGGTAAACGCACACAATACACACAATGTACACAATATACACAATATACACACACAATATACACAATATACACAATATACACACAATACACAATACACACAATATACACAATACACACAATATACACACACAGTATACACACAATACACACAATACACAACACACAATACACACAATACACACAATATACACAATATACACAATATACACACACAATGTACACAATGTACACAATATACACAATATACACACACAATATACACAATATACACAATATACACAATATACACACATATATACACAATATACACAATATACACACATATATACACAATACACACAATATACACAATATACACAATATACACACACAATGTACACAATATACACAATATACACAATATACACAATATACACAATATACACACATATATACACAATATACACAATACACACACAATACACACAATATACACAATATACACACCACATATATACACAATATACACAATACACACACACAATACACACAATATACACAATACACACAATATACACAATATACACACACAATACACACAATATACACAATATACACACAATATACACACACAGTATACACACAATACACAATACACACACAATATACACAATATACACAATATACACACAATATACACACACAGTATACACACAATACACAATACACACACAATATACACAATATACACAATATACACACACAATATACACAATACACACAATATACACAATATACACACACAATACACACAATATACACAATATACACACACAATGCACAGTCATACTTCTGTGTAAGCATGGATTTAAAACTACTACAAAAAGTACCACTACTACTACTACTACTCCATAAAGTACTACTACTACTACTACTACTACTACTACTACTCCATAAAGTACTACTACTACTACTCCATAAAGTACTACTACTACTACTACTACTACTACTCCATAAAGTACTACTACTACTACTACTACTACTACTACTCCATAAAGTACTACTACTACTACTACTACTACTACTACTCCATAAAGTACTACTACTACTACTACTCCATAAAGTACTACTACTACTACTCCATGAAGTACTACTACTACTACTCCATGAAGTACTACTACTACTACTCCATGAAGTACTAGTACTACCATTTATAGTATTCTTCCATCACTTCTCTCTTTGTCTCTCTGCAGGATTTGGAGGTTTTGTCCCAGGAATTAGTCCGTCTCAGTAAAGAGAACACTCCTGCTGGCGCTGGGTCAGGATGAGACTATCACCTGGCTCTAACTCACCCCCCCCCCCCCCCCCCCCTCCATAACAACTATCATTCACCTCAACTGGAAGATGGTGGGGAGGGGTTGGGCTCAGACTAACACCTGGAACCAACTTCTCTTGCTTTCCCCATTCCTTAAAAATCCCTGACCTCAGACCTGCTGCGGGCCTCCGACTACACACTGGAACTTTTTCCATCTTTCATTTCTCCAGTTACAGGATGGAGGGAATGGAAACGTTTGGAAGGGTTGGGGCTCAGCTCATTATACTGTTGCTATTGAATGTACTGTAATTAGACTGCACCACTCAGTTTAGTTCTATCTGTTGGGTCCAGTCTACGACCTGGCACACACACACACACACACACACACACACACACACACACACAGACACAGACAGACACAGACACACAGTTTTAACAGGACTGTAAATTTTTGCTTTCAGTTGTAATGTGTCTGTCAGTGAGGGGTCCTGTCTATGTTCTGGATCTCCTCTGCTATTTCTACATGAACTGACTCATCGGTTTCTATGTGCTGGGATCTGGCTACTTCCTGGACTGCCTCTCTGCAATATGATCTCATCCATCAGTCGGTACCCGAGGGCTGTGACTATGTCCTGGAGTCTCTCTCTCTGCTTCTATCTGTAATCGTAACTGAACTTCTCATTCTTCACCTCAGCGGCGCATTGTGTTTGTTTCTTCAGCTTTCGACCGCGTGTTCACGGCCTTCATCGGGGAGCGGTTTGCTCGGTTGTCATGGAGACGGTTTAGTTGTTATCAGCTTATTTAAACACGCAGATTTCAGCTCTGATAACTGAGCAAACGCCCGTTTATAAAGGCCGTGAGATGTGGCTGAAAGCTCTGAACAACAAAAAACAAGTGAACCTTTCTGCTCGTCGGCATGTGACTACTTCCTGGACTACATCAGGTTTCCATTAAAAGTTTCAGTTTCATTTTTACGTCTTTAAAAAAAACAAAGAAACTGCAGCACGAGTTAAAAGTTAGAAGCATGTTAACGTCTTTATCAACAGCTTCAATTAGTTCTACTTTTTATCTCCGTTTAAATCACGTCTTTAAAAAAAAAAAAACTACGTTACCCATGAGCCTTTGCAGAAGAGAACTGAGACATCTCAAACAACTCTGTTAGAATTGAATCTGTCGGGCCGTGTCTACGTCCTGGATCGTAAAAACCTACTGTACTCATGATAACAGATAACTGATTGTGTCGGGCCGTGTCTACGTCCTGGATTATCACAGTTTTTCTTTGTCTTACATGTTTGAATTAAACCTTCTGTGTCTTTCTTTACGCGGCTGCTTTTGCATCTTTTTCTTCTTCTATCTTCTATTTATTAACGCTCGAACACTCTGGGATGCAAAATGGCTCAACAACAACAAACATGCAGCTGAAATTAAAACATGAAAAGCTTATAAAAAATATGCAATATCGCAAATAATAAAAAGCTTTAATTGGATTATTTAAAACATTAACGAAGCAAATGTGCAGTTTTTGCTTGTTGGGATTAATGTTTCAAGTGTAAGAACATAAACAACTGATAAAAAATAAATATATTAGAAATGTAAACAAGCTTTCGTTGTGACTTTTAGGGATTTCTGCACCATTTGGCATCTCTGGTGTTTAACCTGTGATACAAAAAAACAAGCTGAAGAAGAACTAACCGTGTCTCTGCTTTATGTGTTTATTGTTATTTTAAATATCTTTGCACTGTTTTGTTTTTGTTTTGGTAACTTTTAATATTTTGCTTTCATGTAATCGGGACTCCAAATGGTGCAACGAGAAGAAGTGAAACTAAAAAAAAACACATATCTGATTCATTTTGGTTATTTTATTTTGAAACAGGAAATGACACGACAGGAAATGACGCGACTTCCTGTCTGGTTTGCCTTCGTTTTTTTGGACTCATTTGTCTTGTTTTTGTTCGTGTTGTTTTGGTTTTTTTGGGCCCTGACTACGTCCTGGGTTAGATTTAGACATCTCGCTACAGGCAGCTTCTTCTGACCGGGCTCTGACTACTTCCTGGATTCTGTACATTTTATTCCTTTGCTTTAGTTTAAAACGCTGCAGGAAAATTAATCGTCGTTAAAACTTTAAAATCAAACTCGACTTGTTCTCAGTGCAGCATTAAAATTTATAGATATAATAAATAAATATATATGTGAGCTTGAGATTCATTAACCCTCCTGTCGTCCTCCTGGGTCAAATTGACCCCGTCTCCTTTGACTGTTCCTTCCTTCCTTCTTCTTTCTTTAATATTTCCTTTGTTCTTCCCCTCCTTCCCTCTTTCTTTGCTCCTTCCTCCTTGCATACTTCTTTCTTTCCTTCCTTCCCTCCTTACTCCTTTCTTTCCTTCCTTCCTTCCTTCCTTCCTCCTTTCCTTCCTCCCTTCTTTCCTTACTTCCTTCCTCTTTTCCTCCTTACTCCTTTCCTTCCTCCCTCCCTTACTTCTCTCCTTCCTCCTTTCCTCCCTCCCTCCTTACGCCCTTCCTACCTTCCTTTCCTCTTTTCCTTCCTCTTTTCCTCCTGACTCCTTTCCTTCCTCCTTACTCTTTTCCTTTCTCCCTCCCTCCCTCCCTCCCTCCGTCCTTACTCCTTTCCTTCCTCCCTTACTTCTCTCCTTACTTCCTTCCTCTTTTCCTTCTTACTCCTTTCCTTCCTTCCTTCCTTCCTCCTTACTCCTTTCCTTCCTCCAACCCTCCCTCCTTACTCCTTCTCTCTTTACTTCCTTACTCATTCTCTCCTTCCTCCCTTCCTTCCTCCCTCCCTTCCTTGACCTGAGGACAACAGGAGGGTTAAGCAGATATTATAATAATCTCTCTGCACTGAGAACAGATCTTCTCCTCTCTTCAGAGTCGGACCGAGCGGGACGTGTCTATGTGCTGGGCTGCAGAGTTTTGTTTGTAATGTTTAAATCTGTATATATATATATTTACGCTGTGATACGACTTTAACTGTATGAAGAATCAACTGATCTATTTATGAGACTTTAACGATGATCGTGACGCTAATTATTGTAACTGATGAAAAAATATGATAAAAAAAATTCTGTCTGGAGTCTCGAGAGTGTTTGTGGTTTTTATCTGAGTTTCATTTATGATGTTAAAGGAGAAATCAGTGTTTGAAGTAATCAGAGTTAAAGTTTAATTAAAATCATTATTTAACCTTCCTGTCGTCCTCCCGGGTCAAATTGACCCCGTCTGTTTTGACTGTTCCTTCCTTCCTTCCTTCTGTCCTTCCTTCCTCCCTGCCTCCTTCTTTCCTTCCTTCCTTTCTTTCCTTCCTTCCTTCCTTCCTTCCTTCCTCCCTTCCTTCCTTCCATCTGTCCTTACTCCCTTCCTTCTTTCCTTCCTCCATCCCCCTTTCTTCCTTCCTTCTGTCCTTCCTTCCTCCCTCCCTCCTTCTTTCCTTCCCTCCTCCCTTCCTTCCTTCTTTCCTTCCTTCCTTCTTTCCTCCCCCCTACCTTCCTCCTTTCCTCTGTGCTTCTTTCCTTCCTCCCTCCCTCCCTCCTACCTTCCTTCCTTCCTTCTTTCCTCTGTCCTTCCCTACTTCCTTTCATTCCTTCCTTCCTCCTTCCTTCCCTCTTTCCTTCCTCCTTCCTTTCCTTCCTTCTTTCTTCCTTCCTTCCTTTCCTTCTTTCCTTCCTTCCTTCTTTCCTTCCTTCCTTCCCTCTTTCCTTCCTTCTTCCTCCCTTACATCCTACCTTGACTCGAGGACAACAGGAGGGTTAAAAACATTCTTTATGTCTAGAAATCCTCATAACTACTATCTTATTAAAACTATTAACTATTCATTTCACTAAAACACATGTCAATAGATACAGAGATAATCTGACCCAGAACATTTGTAGCATCTATACAAAATATAAAATTTTAAAATATTTTCATTTTTGTGGATTTTGGGCCACTTTAGATCATCAAATTTCAGAATAAAAGAACATTTAGGATGTTTTTACAGCTCTAATAAGAAAAAAATGGGTTAAATTAAACTGGACATTATGTTAGGGTTAAAATATTTTCATTTTTGTGCATTTTGGGCCACTTTAGATCACTTTAAGTCATCAAATCCCAGAGTTAAAGAACATTTAGGCTGATTATACAGCTGTCAAATGTAAAAAAAATGGGTTAAATTTGACCCTAAATCGTATTTAAGGGTTAAAATATCTTATTAAAACTATTAACTATTCATTTCACTAAAACACATATCAATAAATACGGCTCAAATCTGACCCAGAACAGCCTCAATAAACAAACATTAGTAGCATCTAAACAAAAATATAACATTTAAAATTGTTTCATTTTGGTGCATTTTGGGTCAAATTTCACAACAAAAGACATGCGTGGTGTTTTAACAGCTGTGAACTTTGACCTGAACAACGACTGAGTGAAAACAGGGTTTAATTTTAGTTTGGTGATCAGAGTCTGATCTGTTTCTATCAGCAACCATCACAGCAGACAGCAGCTTCTCACTCAGGTTTCTTCATGTTAAAGTACGATAGTTCAGCTCTAGTAGCCGAGAGATGGAAGAGAGAAGAAGAGAGAAACTTCACTTTGTGTTTCAGGCTCTACTTCAACACGAGGTGGAGGTGGTTTACAGAACCTTAGAGCGCCTCCTAGTGGCTGAAACCAGAATACTAGACTCATAGATGTATTATAAGAGCTGAAACTGGACCAAAATCAGTCAATTCAGTCCAATAAGAATCAATTTCTTAACCCTCCTGTTGTCCTCAAGTCAAGGAAGGAAGGGAGGAAGAAGGAAGGAAAGGAGGGAGGAAGGAAGGGAAAGAAGGAAGGGAGGGAGGGAGGGAGGGAATAAGAAGGAAGGAAAGGAGGGAGGAAGAAGGAAGGAAGGTAGGTAGGAGGGAGGGAGGAAGAAGGAAGGAAGGTAGGTAGGAGGGAGGGAGGAAAGAAGGAAGGAGGGAGGGAGGGAAAAAGGAAAAGAGGAAGGGAGGAAGGAAGGACAGAGGAAAAAGGGAGGGAGGAACGTAGGGGGAGGAAAGAAAGAGAGAAGGAGGGAGGAAGGAAGGAAGGAAGGAAAGAAGAAAGGGGGATGGAGGAAGGAAAGAAGGAAGGGAGGAAAGAAAGAAAGAGGGAGGAAGGAAGGAAGGAAGGAAGGAAGGAAGGAAGGAAAGAAGGAACAGTCAAAACAGACGGGGTCAGTTTGACCCGGGAGGACGACAGAAAGCTTAACCTCACACTTTGTCTCATTTCTGATCAACTAATGAATTAATCAACTTATTGTTGCAGCTGTAGATGTTTTATAAGATGATTCAGGACCTAAAACAGTCCTTTAAGAATTACTCATCTGGCTCAAACACCAAAGTAGTTTCTAGTTATTCGGCTCCGCTGCACATGCTCAGTAGTGTTCCTCTACTCGGCCCACAGACTTTACATTATGATGACGTCATAGGTTTTTAAATCTTCTTTTACAAATATAAAACCTCCATGGATCAACAGTTCAGAACATAAAGAGTCATAATTGATCCTGTCAGCAGTTTAACAGACGTCTCTTTTATAATGGAGACAATGCTGTTTGGGCTGCAGGGGGATTTTTTTAAAGGTGTAATACCGCGAGTGACCACTAGCTGAGTGGTGGCGCCCTTTCAGCTCTTATTATAACCATCATGACTATAAAACGGGTTCAGTTACTCGACGGTTGGCCCCTTAAATTTTGATGAAACGAGTGAAAAATACCTGCTGTGTGATTTACTGGTCAGATAAATGTGGACTGAGGGTCTAAAATGCAACACTTATGATATTTTTAAAACGTAATCTTTGCAAACATAACAATATATCATTATAGTAACAATATGCACAACATTCAAGTTGCTAAAAAGCTTTTTTAACCCTTTGTAGGTTTACTCAACCGTGTCGTAGACGTCACTTTGTTCAATCTGTTTAACCCAAACTTTTGGCATTTTGGTCGTTTAGTATTTAACCTTCCTGTTTTCCTCAGGTCAAGGAAGGACTGGAAGAAGGGAGGAAAGAAGGAAAGAAGGAGGGAAGGAAGGAAAGGAGTAAGGAGGGAGGGAGGACAGGAGGAAGGAAGGAAGGAAGGAAGGAAGGAAGGAAGGAAGGAAGGAAGGAAAGGAGTAAGGAGGGAGGGAGGGAGGACAGGAGGAAAGAAGGAAGGAAGGAAGAAAGGAAGGAAAGGAGTAAGGAAGGAAGGAAAGGAGTAAGGAGGGAGGGAGGAAGGAAGGAAGGAAGAGGAATAAGGAAGGAAGGAAAAGAGTAAGGAGGGAGGGAGGAAGGAAGGAAGGAAGGAAGGATGGAAGGAAGGAAGGAAAGGAGTAAGGAGGGAGGGAGGAAGGAAGGATGGAACAGTCAAAAGAGAGATGGGGTCAGTTTGACCCGGGAGGACCACAGGAGGGTTAAGTAGAGGTCCAATCTATGTTTCATGTTGTCGTTGCCCCAAAGAGGAAGGAGAAGCAAATACTTTTTTTATACCATTTTCTTGGTGTGATGTATAAAAGGTTTTATTATGAAGTTTAATTTGTGAACTTTCTGCTTTCACTTTCTGTGGCTGCGGCTCAGGAGGCAGAGCGAGTCGTCCGGTTTGATCCGGCTCCTCCAGTCCACGTTAATGTGTCTTTGCTAGGGTTGGGCAATTAATCGAAAAATAATCTAAACCGACATTTAGAAACTCTAATCGACTTAATGTTTCTCATGTCAATTAATCGTGGTGTTCACTGTTGTCATGACAGTAAAGGTTGCATATCTTTAATGAATTTGAAAACTTGTCTCCAGTGATCATTTTAACCCATAGACTGTATATAAGAAATGGACGCTACATCCGTGACGTCACCCATTGGTTTGTGGACTGCTGCTCGGAGGCCAATAGTATCGGATCTGAGCAGCGCCATCTTGAAAATTTCAGGTGCATGCTGGGAAATATAAAAACAAGGATTCTACTTATATGGGCATCAGGAGGAGCATGAGGCGCCCTCCTGAACCTGTGAACCAATCAACCTGTCAATCACCACGTAGCCACACCCTAATGCATACCCTGCTTTATCGTCACATATAAAATCAGGGAGGCCAAAATGTCCCAAATGAACATCATACTGCATTGAAGAAGGCTTTAAACTAGCGATTGAGACCATAAACACATTTTGAAAACGTTTACTGAGGTTAGAAATCAAGTGAGAAGTTGGGAATTCTCCATTGACTTGTATAGAGACGGAAGTCCTTTTGACACCAAAACCGTCGCCCCCTGGTGGCCTTTTGGTAGAATGCAGTTTTAAGTTACTTCCTGGTTGGCCTCATTTCAGAGGACCAGAACTCCCCCGCCTGGTTTAACCCAAACATGATCTTTACATAGTTCTGATCAAGTAAACTAGACATTAACCACAGCGTCACACCTTAAAACATCATTATCTTCACTCCCTAAAGATCCTCATGTGTGAAGGCAGCAGTGGAAAATACACACTAAAGAAACTCTGAAAGTACATCATTGTTCATCAAGGGAGGAGATAATCGTTCATTATCGTAATCCAGGTTAAAAGTTCAATTAATCGGGATTTTGATTTTTGCCATAATCGCCCAGCCCTAGTCCTTGGGTAAGATACTTAACCCCAAACTGCTCCCGTTGCTATGCCAACGGTGTATGAATGTGTATGAATGGTTAGTTTACTCCTGATGAGCAGGTGTGGAAGCTCCTGTCATCAGAGTATTAATGTGTGAATGAGATGTACAGTAATGTAAAAGAGCTTTAACCCTCCTGTCGTCCTCGAGTCTTTCCTTCCTTCTTTCCTCCCTCCTTCTTTCCTTCCTTCCTCCTCCCTCCTTCCTTCCTTCCTTCCTTACTTGCTTCCTTCCTCCCTCCTTCTCTCTTTCTTTCCTCCCCCCTGCCTTCCCCCTTCCTTCTTTCCTCTGTCCTTCTTTGCTTCCTTCCTCCCCTTTCCTTCTGTCCTTCCTTCCTCCCTCCCTCCTTCTTTCCTTCCCTCCTTCCTTCCTTCCTTCCTTCCTTACTTGCTTCCTTTCTCCCCCCCTCCTTCTCTCTTTCTTTCCTCCACCCTACCTTCACCCTTCCTTCTTTCCTCTGTCCTACTTTCCTTCCTTCCTCCCT
>NW_026910688.1:99157-101657 GCF_963691925.1 Scomber scombrus | reverse complement strand
GAGACAGGACAGTAAACGCATCACCAAAGAGACAGTACAGTAAACGCACCACCAAAGAGACAGGACAGTAAACGCATCACCAAAGAGACGGGCAGTAAACGCATCACCAAAGAGGACAGGACAGTAAAACGCATCACCAAAGAGACAGGACAGCGAACGCATCACCAAAGAGACAGGACAGTAAACGCATCACCAAAGACACAGGACAGTAAACGCATCACCAAAGACACAGGACAGTAAAACGCATCACCAAAGAGACGGGACAACGAACGCATCACCAAAGAGACAGGACAGTAAACGCATCACCAAAGAGACAGGGACAGTAAACGCATCACCAAAGAGACAGTACAGTAAACGCATCACCAAAGAGACAGGACAGTAAACGCATCACCAAAGACACAGGACAGTAAACGCATCACCAAAGAGACAGGACAGTAAACGCATCACCAAAGAGACAGACAGCGAACGCATCACCAAAGAGACGGAACAGTAAACGCATCACCAAAGAGACGGGACAGTAAACAAATCCTCAAAAGAGACAGGACAGTGAAGGCATCACCAAAGAGACGGAACAGTAAACGCATCACCAAAGAGGACGGAACAGTAAACGCATCACCAAAGAGACGGGACAGTAAACAAATCCTCAAAAGAGACAGGACAGTGAAGGCATCACCAAAGAGACAGGACAGTAAACGCATCACCAAAGAGACGGGACAGTAAACGCATCACCAAAGAGACAGGACAGTAAACACATTCACCAAAGAGACGGGCAGTAAACGCATCACCAAAGAGACAGGACAGTAAACGCATCACCAAAGAGACGGGCAGTAAACGCATCACCAAAGAGACAGGACAGCGAACGCATCACCAAAGAGACAGGACAGTAAATGGGACAGTGAACGCATCACCAGAGAGACAGGACAGTAGACGGGACAGTGAACGCATCACCAAAGAGACAGGACAGTAAACGCACTACCAAAGAGAGAGGACAGTGAACGCATCACCAAAGAGACAGGACAGCGAACGCATCACCAAAGAGACAGGACAGCGAACGCATCACCAAGAGACAAGACAGTAACGCATCACCAAAGAGACGGGACAGCGAACGCATCGCCAAAGAGACAGGACAGTAAACGCATCACCAAAGAGACAGGACAGTGAACACATCACCAAAGAGACAGGACAGTAAACGCATCACCAAACAGACGGGACAGCGAGCACATCACCTGAAAAGTACGTAACGTTTCCGTGACGGTTTTTGGTCGGAAAAACACACAATCACTGTTTTTCAATCAGCTGATATAATTTTAATTCAGAGTGAATAAATAAATAAAGTGGAGCTGGCGACACATCTGCACGCTGTGTGTTCATGAATAATGAGCCGCTCACTGATGTCGCTCTGCGAGGTTATTTAAGGTTAACACGTTTATTTATTTAATGTTACGACAGAAACTCAGATTATCTCCAGTTCTTCTCATGACGCTCGAGACGTCTTCAAACATAACAGACGGATTCGATATCATGAACACCAGCTTCACTACATTATAATAAACACTGTCAATGCTGTGAGTACCCGCCATTTACAGAAGGTACCTGAACACAACACAGCACTCCTGCCTTTATTAGCAGTAAAGATGAATATTAAGATAATCAGTTACTACTTAGGCTGGGTGATATAGCTGTTAAACTTACAGTCTTAAATGCAAGTGAGAGGAGCTCAGTGCATCATGGGAGTCCCCCGGCAGTCTCCGTGACGTCACCCATTGGTTTGTGGACTGCTGCTCGGAAGCCAATAGTTTCCGATCTGAGCAGCGCCATCTTGAAAATTTAAAAACAGGGATTCTACTTATATGGGCATCAGGAGGAGCATGAGGCGCCCTCCTGAACCTGTGAACCAATCAACCTGTCAATCACCACGTAGCCACGCCCTAATGCATACCCTGCTTTATCGTCACATATAAAATCAGGGAGGCCAAAATGTCCCAAATGAACATCATACTGCATTGAAGAAGGCTTTAAACTAGCGATTGAGACCATAAACACATTTTAAAAAACGTTTACTGAGGTTAGAAATCAAGTGAGAAGTTGGTGAATTCTCCATTGACTTGTATAGAGACGGAAGTCCTTTGGACACCAAAACGGTCGCCCCCTGGTGGCCTTTTGATAGAATGCAGTTTTAAGTTACTTCCGTGTTGGGCCTCATTTCAGAGGACCGGAGCTCCCCTCCTGGATTAGACGCGAATCGTGTCAATGCACGAGTTGAAAATGTTGAACTTTTAGTGGCGACATCGCGTGACGGAAAGAAAGAGAGAAGGAGGGAGGGAGGAGAGAAGTAAGGATGGAAGGAAGGAAAGAAGGAACAGTCAAAACAGATGGGGTCAATTTGACCCGGAAGGACGACATGAAGGTTAAACCTAGAGAGGGTGTCTGCCCCCCCGACCCAATCTGGGACTATACTGAAATACTGAAAGTTATTTTTAGTTATAGCTCCATATTAATC
>NW_026910688.1:88690-98957 GCF_963691925.1 Scomber scombrus | reverse complement strand
TCTAAGTTCAGCTGTTAGGGTAAATGTTCCCTCCATCTATCCATCCTTCCTTCCTTCCTTCCTTCCTTCCTTCCTTCCTTCCTTCCTAAGATCTAAGCTCAGCTGTTAAGGTAAGTGTTCCCTCCATCTATCCTTCCTTCCTTCCTTCCTAAGATCTAAGTTCAGCTGTTAGGGTAAATGTTCCCTCCATCTATCCTTCCTTCCTTCCTTCCTTCCTTCCTTCCTTCCATCCTGTTTTTCATGGATACTGACATGATTTATAAGGGAGATCATTTATGATAAAGCAACATTTATCTCTTATTTGAAAATGTATTCATTAGTTCATGATAGATGTTGGAATATAAAACAAAGATATTTGATTAAAAAAGTCCAAAAGTCTGACATCACACTGAACCCAACACAGAGTAAACTAAACTCTGAGCATTGAATCAGACTCTCAGCACTTCTTCAGCTCTGCAGGTTGTTGCTGTTTTTTGCTTTTTTGTTTTTTTTTGGTAAAAAGAAGTAATGTTCCCATTTTTGTTCTGCTGCTGCACAAAATCAATTTTCCATTAATCAAAAGGCCGGAGAGGTCCGATGGGTCGGCTCACACATGAACAACAACAGCTCAACACTATAATCAACAGTTAAGAGCTGAAGAACATTTCTTTACTTTACATTTCTAATAAAAAAAACAACTTTTATAATTTGCTTCCAACAGTTTTTCCTTCATTGCGCCTCTAGTGGCCGTTAGAGGAACTGCAGCGTCGTGTAATGATTCCTCCTGTTCATACTGACCATCAGAACATCCTTCATCATGTTTACTGTGGAAGTGATGGAGGACTAAACCCAAAGTCCTCCTTCTGAGGAAACATGGATTTAAAAGTTGATCTGAAGCTAATAAGAAGGGTAAATGTTAAACACTAAGAGGGAATTTACTGCTAAAAAGACAGTAAACAACAGATATCATTGATATAATAACTCAGACTGATGAAGCTCAATAGAAGCTGATCATCTACTTTATAATGACTGTGTGGACACACTGTGGATTTAGTCTCCATCACTTCCACTGAAAGCACATTAGAAGGAGAATCTTTTAATAGTCAGTATGAACAGGAGGAATGATTACAGAGAGGGAAACCTGACTGCTGCTTTAACACACACTGGGAACTGGTCCTCTAATGGGAGGGTGTGTAGGTCTACTGGTTTAATGAGTTAACCAGTTTAAAGGGACAGTTCACTGGTTTAAAGGTTCTGGGGCTGCACTTGTTGTTTGAGGTGAGATGTTGAAACACAAACCTTTGGAAATGGTCACAGTTACTTTCAAACTGCTTTTTGTGTGTGTGTGTGTCTGTGTGTGTCTGTGTGTGTGTGTGATTCTGTCTCTCTGTGTGTGTGTGTGTGTGCTTCTGTCTGTGTTTCTGTCTCTGTGTGTGTGTGTGTGTGTCTGTGTGTGTGTGCGTGCGTGTATTTGTGTGTGTCTGTGTGTGTGTGTGTGTGTGTGTGTCTGTGTGTGTGTGTGCTTCTGTCTCTCTGTGTGTGTGTGTGTGTGTGTGTGTGTGTGTGTGTGTGTGTGTGTGTGTGTGTACCTGTCCTGGTCTTGCTGTTGGTCAGGATCTCCTGGAGTCTCTCCTGCAGTTTGTCTGCTCGCTTCCTCTCCAGCTGCAGCTGCCGCTTCAAGTCCTTCAACTACACACACAGAGAGACACACACACACACACACAGACAGAAACACACACACAGAGACAGAAACACACACACACACAGAGACAGAAACACACACAGTGAGGGATTTACGTTCTAATTATTATTTTCCATGCATGACTACTCTTAAATTACTCTGCTAAACATATTCTCTCTCTCTCTCTCTCTCTCTCTCTCTCTCTCTCTCTCTCTCTCTCTCTCTCTCCCTCTCTCCCTCTCTCTCTCTCTCTCTCTCTCTCTCTCTCTCTCTCTCTCTCTCTCTCTCTCTCTCTCTCTCTCTCTCTCTCCTCACCGCAGCGCTTCCTTTCTTCTCTAGGATCCTCTGTCCGTCCACAGTGTCTTTTATTTCCTGCAGAGACACAAAACAAAACAAACAGTTAAACATCTGTGAACATTATTTCACTTTAATGCTGAAACAGCTTCTTAAATCACATATTTTATAACTGCTCAGATAATCATGTTGATGTGCAGTCGAGGATTTAAAAGTATATTTATATCTATACATCTCTCTGGAAAAGTTCAATGTTCTTGGGATTTCAAAATAAAAGTTCAATGTTACTGGAATTTCAAAATAAAAGATTAATGTTACTGGGATTTCAAAATAAAAGTTCAATGTTCTTGGGATTTCAAAATAAAAGTTCAATGTTCTTGGGATTTCAAAATAAAAGTTCAATGTTACTGGGATTTCAAAATAAAAGATTAATGTTCTTGGGATTTCAAAATAAAAGTTCAATGTTCCTGGGATTTCAAATTAAAAGGTTGGTAGTGGGAGGTACTTGTAGTTACTGGGAGGTACTGGGAGGAAGTGGGAGGTGCTGGGAGGAAGTGGGAGGTGCTGGGGGGTACTTGAAGGTACTGGGAGGTAGTAGGAGGTACTGGGAGGAACGGGATGTACTGGGAGGAAGTGGGAGGGACTGGGAGGTACTGGGAGGTAGTAGGAGGTACTGGAGGAAATGGGAGGAAATGGGAGGTACTGGGAGGAAGTGGGAGGGACTGGGAGGTAGTGGGAGGTACTGGGAGGTACTGGGAGGTACTGGGAGGAAATGGGAGGTACTGGGAGATACTGGGAGGAAATGGGAGGTACTGGGAGGTACTGGGAGGAAGTGGGAGATACTGGGAGGAAGTGGGAGGTACTGGGATGTAGTGGGAGATACTGGGAGGAAGTGGGAGATACTGGGAGGAAGTGGGAGGTACTGGGAGGAAATGTGAGGTACTGGGAGGTACTGGGAGCTTTGGTTTTTGTGCAGTTTTTTACCTGTTTGAGTTTAGCGATGGTGCTGTCATGTTCATCCCTCTGTTTCTCCACCTCCACCATCTGCTGCTTCACTCCCTCCATCTCTGACTGCTTCTCCTGCAGGAAGCACACAGGTGAGGAGACACAGGTGAGGAGACACAGGTGAGGAGACACAGGTGAGGAGACACAGGTGAGGAGACACAGGTGAGGAGACACAGAAGGAGGAGACACAGGTGAGGAGACACAGGTGAGGAGACACAGACAGAGGAGACACAGGTGAGGAGACACAGGTGAGGAGACACAGACAGAGGAGACACAGACAGAGGAGACACAGGTGAGGAGACACAGGTGAGGAGACACAGATGAGGAGACACAGGTGAGGAGACACAGGTGAGGAGACACAGGTGAGGAGACACAGACAGAGGAGACACAGGTGAGGAGACACAGGTGAGGAGACACAGACAGAGGAAAAGTCACACTTCTGTTTCATCTGCTGGGAGAAAAAGTTAAAAGCACCTTCAGAGACTCCCTCCTCTGTCTCTTAATCCATCTGACTGAGGGATTAATTTAGCAAACCTTCATTTAATTTCCTCTCTAATCTTCTGCTGCTAATTAATTTGAGTAAAATCTGCATTAAAGCAGCAGCAGACTGCAGCCGCCCACCTGACTGAGAGCAGAAAACATCATGTAAGTCTGGAGTAAAACAACCAAATCTGTTAAATCCCTGTAATGTCTTACACACACACACACACACACACACACACATACACACACACACACACACACACATACACACACACACACACACACACACACACACACATACACAGACACACACACACACACACACACACACACACACACACACACACACACATACACAGACACACACACACACACACACACACACACACACACACACACACACACACACATACACATACACACAGACATACACACACACACACACACACATACACACACACACACACACACACACACACACACACACACACACACACACACACACACACTCTCTATTCTTCTATGTAATAAAGTAAAGAAACGTGTTCACAGCTGGATAATGGTTAATAAACTACATCAATGCTTTTGTATGTGTTGAAAATCAGTTTTAAAGGTTCCCACATGACAGATTCAGTCTTTAATCCTCCTGTTGTCCTCGAGTCAAGGAAGGAAGGAAGAAAGGAAGGAAGGAAAGGAGTAAGGAAGGAGGAAGGAGGGAGGAAGGGAGGAAGGATAGAAGGAAGGGAGGAAGGAAATAAAGAAGGACAGGAGGAAGGAAGGAATGAGGAAGGAAGGGAGGAAAGGAAGGAGGAGGGAGGGAGGAAAAGAAGAAGGAAGTAAGAAGAGAAGGAAGGGAGGAAGGAAAGGAGGAGGGAAGGAAGCAAGTGAGGAAAGAAGGAAAGGAGGAAGGAAGGACAGGAGGAAGGAAGGGAGGAAGCAAAGGAGGAAAAGAGGAAGGAAGTAAGGAGATGAGTAAGGGAGGAAGGAAGGAAGGAAGGAACAGTCAAAACAGACGGGGTCAATTTGACCCGGGAGGACGACATGAAGGTTAAGGACACATCTCCAGCTCTATATTAATATTCTGAGTCTCTACTGGAATATCTTTGCATGATTTCCAGAGATAAAGTGCAACAGTTAGTAGTAGCTGGACTATATCATCAGTTTTTAGAGTCTTTATTTTAGTAAAAGAACCAAAACAACAATGTAAAAATACTCTGTTACAAGTAAAAGTCCTGCATGAAAAATCCGTCTTTAAAGTAGTGAAGGATGATCAGCTTCATGTAGGTTAAATAACTCATATTATATATAATAACTCGTATTACATATAATAACTCATATTATATATAATAACTCATATTATATATAATAACTCATATTATATATAATAACTCGTATTACATATAATAACTCATATTATATATAATAACTCATATTATATATAATAACTCGTATTACATATAATAACTCATATTATATATAATATGAGTTATTATATATAATAACTCATATTATATATAATATGAGTTATTATATATAATAACTCATATTATATATAATAACTCGTATTACATATAATAACTCATATTATATATAATATGAGTTATTATATATAATAACTCGTATTATATATAATAACTCGTATTATATATAATATGAGTTATTATATATAATAACTAATATTATATATAATAACTTGTATTATATATAATAACTCGTATTATATATAATAACTCGTATTATATATAATAACTAATATTATATATAATAACTCGTATTATATATAATAACTCGTATTATATATAATAACTCGTATTATATATAATAACTCGTATTATATATAATAACTCGTATTATATATAATAACTCGTATTATATATAATAACTCGTATTATATATAATAACTCGTATTATATATAATAACTCGTATTATATATAATAACTCGTATTATATATAATAACTCGTATTATATATAATAACTCGTATTATATATAATAACTCGTATTATATATAATAACTCGTATTATATATAATAACTCGTATTATATATAATAACTCGTATTATATATAATAACTCATATTATATATAATATGAGTTATTATATATAATAACTAATATTATATATAATAACTCGTATTATATATAATAACTCGTATTATATATAATATGAGTTATTATATATAATAACTAATATTATATATAATAACTTGTATTATATATAATAACTCGTATTATATATAATAACTCATATTATATATAATATGAGTTATTATATATAATAACTAATATTATATATAATAACTTGTATTATATATAATAACTCGTATTATATATAATAACTCGTATTATATATAATAACTCGTATTCTTTTACACATCTCCAGCTTCTACATTAATATTCTGAGTCTTATTTATCTTCTACTGGTCCTTTATGCAGCCGCTCAGTTCAGCCTCTGTCTGTTAACAGTTTTAGCTCCTGTCTCTTTAAGAGCCCTGGAATATATGGAAACACCTTAGCAACCAGCCTTAGCGACCAGCCTTAGCGACCAGCCTTAGCGACCAGGATTCCGGAATCAAACTCCTTATTTATCTTCTACTGGTCCTTTATGCAGCCGCTCAGTTCAGCCTCTGTCTATTAACAGGCCGTTTTAGTTCCTGTCTCTTTAAGCCCCCCCCCTCCTGATGAGCCCACTCTGCTCTGATTGGTCGGCTTCAGGATTTCACTTCTTTTTCTCCTTCTTTACTCCAAACGTTCAACTTCTCAAATCACATCCGTACATGTTGGAGCTGAATCCCATCTGAGATATGAGAGTGGAGACACCTTAGCAACGGCCTTAGCAACGGCCTTAGCAACCGCCCTAGTAACCAAGATTAAGCAACAGATGCACGTTTATGGACATGTGATGAGATGGCATAATTTCGTCGGGAAAGCAAATAAAAAAATGTAGTTTAAATATGATGTTGAAATAACCTAAAATAATAATAATAATATATGAATAATATTCTGTCACTATATGATCACTGTCTCAGAGTTAAGACTCCTTTCAAAGGTCTAATTAGAATAAATCAGATAGAGAGGAGATAATTGATGATCAGACTTTCCTCTATTTTTGCTTTTTATGTGAATCGTTGTATATTTTTCTTCTGCTTCTTCAGACTTTAAAACATGTTTTAAATGTTTAAAAACTGGTTGAACTGATTAAAACTTGACTTTGCTTCATTTTAACAGTTCACTGAAATCTGAGGAGTCACTGACATAAAAATGAGGAGAAAGAACAAACTTTTGTGTTTGAGGTCTGATTTAAAACCCTGCTGGAGTTCAGGAAGGAAACAACACCTGCCAAACACCCGACCTGCCCGCTAATTAGACCTCCTCCATCATTAATTAACTTTTCCTATTAAGTTTCCCTGTTCTGCTCTTTGTAGCAGACTGTTATCCTGCAGATAAAACACACACACACACACACACATACACACACACACACACACACACACACACACACACACACACACACACACACACACAGTAATCAGTGAAGTCTCTCTCTGAGGAAACTGTTTCTCTCCCTGAAGGATCTCAGAGGACCAGCTGACGTCAGCCTCAAGAAAAAAAACTGAAATATGAAATTAATCTTATCTGAGAATGTGCTGCACATCATCTCTGATCACTGTGTGTGTGTGTGTGTGTGTGTGTGTGTGTGTGTGTGTGTGTGTGTGTGTTACAGTCCATGATGTGTCCTCTATGTGCACAGTTAATAATTTAAAATATGTGTAATACTTCATCAGATCCCAGCAGATCTATTTTAATGTGGCATCATCTCGCTGCTGTGGAGACAATAATGCAGAGAAGAACGGAGCGAGCCACACACACACACACAGACACAGACACAGACACAGACACAGACACACACACACACACACACACACACACACACACAGAGAGAGCGGAGCAGCTGCTGCTCTGTCTGTGTGTGTCTAGGAGGCGTTCAGGTACACTGTGGAGCGTAGGACACACCGACTGTAGTTATATGTGTAAAACAGAAATTTTGACTGTTCTTTCCTTCCTTCCTTCCTCCCTCTTTCTTAAATTTTTCCTTCGTTCTTCCCCTCCTTCCCTCTTTCTTTGCTCCTTCCTCCTTCCATACTTTTTTCCTCACTTCCTTCCTTCCTTCTCTCCTTACTTCCTTCCTCTTTTCCTCCCTCTCTCCTTCCTCCTTTCCTTCCTTCCTCCCTCCTTACTTCTTTCCTTCCTTCCTTCCTCCTTTCCTTCCTCCCTCCCTCCTTACTCCTTTCCTTCCTCCCTCCCTCCCTCCCTCCTTCCTTACTCCCTTCCTTCCTCCCTCCCTCCTTCCTCGACCTGAGGACAACAGGAGGGTTAAAATGTACATTTAGTATTTTTGTTGGTTTTATATAATTTGAAATGACATTCTTTCCTTCTTTCCTTCTTTCCTTCCTCCATCCCCTTTTCTTCTCTCCTTCTTTCCTTCCCTTCTTTCATTCCTCCTTCTCTCTTTCTTTCTTCCACCCTACCTTCCCCCTCCCTTCTTTCCTCGGTCCTTATTTCCTTCCTTCCTCCCTTCCTCTTTTCCTTTCTCTCTCCCTCCCTCCTTCATTCCTTCCTTCCTCTGTCCTTCTTTCCTTTCCTCCCTTTCTTCCTCCCTCCCTCCTTTCCTTCCTCTCTTTCCTCCCTTCCTTCTTTCCTTCCTCCATCCCCTTTTCTTCTCCTTCTTTCCTCTGTCCTTCTTTCCTTCCTTCCTCCCTTCCTTTCTCTCTCCCTCCCTCCCTCCTTCATTCCTTCCTTCTTTCCTCTCCTCCCTTTCTTCCTTCCTCCCTCCCTCCTTTCCTTCCTTCTTCCTCCCTTCCTTCTTTCCTTCCTCCATCCCCTTTTCTTCTCTCCTTCTTTCCTTCCCTTCTTTCCTTCCTCCTTCTCTCTTTCTTTCCTCCCCCCTCCCTTCTTTCCTCTGTCCTTATTTCGTCCCTCCCTCCCTCCTTCATTCCTTCCTTCCTTCTATCCTTTCCTCCCTTTCTTCTCCCTCCCTCCCTCCTTTCCTTCCTTCTTCCTCCCTTCCTTCCTTGACTTGACATTTGCACCATTTTTCTTTACCAAAAGTAAGACTGAATGCTCCTGAAAATGTCAAATGGTGTAACCACAAAAGAATGATAATAGCTTATAGCTTCTTGATGTTGTTCTTTGTCGTTGATGTTTATTATTATTAAACTGAATACCTCCATCTTTAAAGCCTCCAGCTGATCATATATTAATATATTAGAGGATTATTACAGTATGTTTAGAGCTGACAGATGGAGAGAACGTCTCTCTAACAGACTGTCCTCCTCCACTCTGATCTGCTGTTAACACGATTTAACCTGTCTGCGTTACCATGGAGACCAGCACGCTTTAATTAGAAACACTTTCAATTAGAGCTGAACATGCACGCACACGCACACACACACACACACACACACACACACACACACTGCATGTATAAACAAACACCCACATGTATATTTATATTAACAAACATGCTGAAACATCTTGTTCTGTAAAACCCTGTGTGTGTGTGTGTGTGTAGGTGTGTGTGTGTGTGTGTGTGTAGGTGTGTGTGTTGTGTGTATATGTGTGTGTGTTGTGTACCTGCAGATGAAGAGTGTGTTCCTTCTGTAGCCGTTCGATCTCTTCCTGATGTTCCAGAGTCTTCTTCTCTATGTTCTCCTGTTCACACACACACACACACACACACACACACACACACACACACACGCACACACACACACACACACAATAAATAAATTAATCTGGTGATATGTAAAACTCAGAAGCAACACTCTTCACTGTATAAACTGTGATATTAAAGCCCTTAATAACAGATGATGACATCTGAACCGTCGCCATGACAACTCACAGACCATGTGATGAAGTCAAAAGCTCCAGAAAAAGCTAGTAAGTGATCTTTGAGCTGAGATTATTTAGTTAGTAGCTGACTGTTCCAAAGGTCACACGTGTGTTGTGTTCGGTCATTTAATGAATCTAATTAATTGATTAGTGTCAATATGTCATCTTTAATTTTTAATCTTGGACATTTTCATCAATTCTAACCAGATGTGAGTTCAGGTGGAAGCTGCAGGACTCGTTACTGGGAGGAAGGAAGGTCAGTAAAAGCAACATATTCAGAGTGTTAGGTTGCTCTGTGAGGCTCTGCAGGAGAATTATATTAGTTTATAAATATAAAGGAGATTAAACAACCAGTTAACTACCAGTTTAACCAGTTAACTATCAGATTAACTGTTAAATTAACCAGTTTAACTGGTAAATTAACCTGTTAAAATGTTTTAATTAATCGGTTAACTGTCTCACTAACCAGTTTAATAACAGATTGACCGGTTTGACCAGTATAACCAGTATAACCAGACTGACCAGTGTAACCAGTATAACCAGTATAACCAGACTGACCAGTATAACCAGTATAAACAGTGTAACCAGTATAAACAGTGTAACCAGTGTAACCAGGGTAACCAGACTGACCAGTATAACCAGTATAACCAGTGTAACCAGTGTAACCAGTATAACCAGTATAACCAGTGTAACCAGTGTAACCAATGTAACCAGTATAACCAGTATAACCAGTGAAACAAGTGTAACCAGTATAACCAGTATAACCAGTATAACCAGTATAACCAGTGTAACCACTATAACCAGTATAACCAGTGTAAACAGTATAACCAGTGTAACCAGTGTAACCAGTATAACCAGTATAACCAGTTTAACCAGTATAACCTGTGTAACCAGTATAACCAATGTAACCAGTATAACCAGTATAACCAGTGAA
>NW_026910688.1:66190-73690 GCF_963691925.1 Scomber scombrus | reverse complement strand
TATCCGCTCCTGACCTCCGCTGCTGTAATAAATGTGGTTTCTTTCATTTTTTTGACCACTGTTGGAATAAAATATAATTTAATAAATACACAAGCGTCCGTGATGTTCATTTAAATAGCTTTATTGTATTATAATAATAATTATATTTATTAAATGATATTTAATAAATAGCACAAACTCCCTTTTGAGAGTAAATATCACAAAATCTGAGCATGAAATCAATAAATACTGCTCTCAAATCCATTTAATATGCTCTTGAATTAAGATAGGGAATAAACTCCATGAACATTAGTTTAAATCCTGATTGTTTAACAGCTTTTATATATAAATGTATTTAAGTTTAATAACAACATGTGAAAATCAAGAGTTTAACTATAAGAGCGTCTGATAGAAACTATATAAATAAATCTGCCTTGCCCTTCTACTACAGTAATTACGGTAGCCTAAAGAGACTTGCTCAGGTTTGACCAGCCTGCCGTAATTACTGTAATAAAAGTGCAGCTTAATTTAAAATGTTAATGGCTTATCTGATAGAAACTCTGATGTTTAAAGTATAAATCTGTGCCTTTAAGACTTTTATTGTGAAACTATTGTGCAGGAAGTGTTTCTGTTTTATTGACAGTAAAACAAACAAACAGCAAAGTAAAATAAATAATAAATAATAAGTGAATTAAAAACCGTATCAGTATTAAAACAGAAAGTGATGATGAGTTTAAAAGGAGTCTGTTACTATAATGATGAGATTAATAAAGTGGAAATGGACTTTAAACTGAATTTAAGTCTTTAAAACTGTTTCATATTAAAGTTTAAATGCCACTTTTTTTATTGTTTTGTTGAGAATTTACGGTAAAAAGCATCATAAAGGACCACACTGATGATTCACATGTTAAACTTCATTATTAAGAAAAAACAAAAATGTTCTTCATCTGTTTTCAGGTTTTTTTTTTTTATGAAAGTCGTTAAAAAATTATAACAATCAAACTTCCTGCAGAGAAAATCCATCACAGTCACAGTTTGATGCATTTAACACCAGATTAAAGCTCTGAGAGAACAATTAAGTTGCACTGCTACCACAGTAATTACGGTAGCAGAGTGAAAGAGGAATCAGTGCCTTTAGATACCGTAATTACTGTAGTAGCAGTGCAACTAAATTAAACCCAATTTGATTTTTGTGTTTCTGCTGTGAGTTAATAACAAACTTAAGCTCAGAGTAGAATAACGACTCCTTCCACTTTACTTATTTACACTTCTTTAAAGAGTAAATTACATATTAAGTTATTTTAAAACACCATCTATTGATCCATCATCTTTTGATGGTGTTTATAGCAGCAGAAGTTATTTTAATTACGTTTTTTTGTCCACTTAACCTTCGTGTCGTCCTCCCGGGTCAAATTGACCCCGTCTGTCTTGACTGTTTCTTCTTTCCTCCTTTCTTTCCTTCCTTCCATCTGTCCTTCCTCCCTCTTTCTCTCTTTCTTTCCTTCCTCTCTCTTTCCTCCCTTCCTACTTTCCTTCCTCCATCCCCCTTTCTTCCTTCCTTCTGTCCTTCCTTCCTCCCTCCTTCCCTCTTCCCTCTGTCCTTCTTTCCTTTCTTCATCCTTTCCTCTTTTCCTTTCTCCCTCCCTCCCTCCCTCCTTCCTTCTTTCCTTTCCCTCCCTCCTTCCTTCCTCTGTCCTTCCTTCCTTTCCTTTCCTTCCTCCCTTCCTTTCCTCCCTCCCTCCCTTCCTTTTCCTCCCTCCTTTCATTCCTTCTTCCTCCATTCCATCCTTCCTTCTTCCTCCCTCCCTTCCTTCTTCCTCCTTTCCTTCTTCCTCCCTTCATTCCTCCCTCCCTCCCTCCTTTCCTTCTTCCTCCCTCCCTTCCTCCCTTCCATCCTTTCTTCCTCCCTCCTTTCCTTCCTCCCTTCCTTCCTCCTTTCCTTCCTACTTCCTCCCTCCTTTCCTTCCTTCTTCCTCCATTCCATCCTTCCTTCTTCCTCCCTCCCTTCCTTCTTCCTCCTTTCCTTCTTCCTCCCTTCATTCCTCCCTCCCTCCCTCCTTTCCTTCTTCCTCCCTCCCTTCCTCCCTTCCATCCTTTCTTCCTCCCTCCTTTCCTTCCTCCCTTCCTTCCTCCTTTCCTTCCTACTTCCTCCCTCCTTTCCTTCCTTCTTCCTCCATTCCATCCTTCCTTCTTCCTCCCTCCCTTCTTTCTTCCTCCCTTCCTTCCTACGTTCCTCCCTCCCTCCCTCCTTCCTTGACTTGAGGACAACAGGAGGGTTAAATTCATAATAAATGTGTATGATGAACCACAGGAGAGTCAGAATAAGTCGCTATGAACTCATTAAAGATCAATAAACGGGTAATAATCAATAAATAGTTAATAATCTTCCTCTTCAGGTCAATAAAGTGACTTCATGTGACTGTGATGGATTTAAAATTAATTCTTTAACAAACAACCAGTTTGGTCCTTTAAAGATGTGATGAAGCTGTTTTGTGTTAGAAGTGACGTTTCTTCTTCTTCTTCTTCTTCTTCTTCTTCTTCAGAGGAGATGAAGTTAAATAAATCCAGTCTGAGCTGCTACCACACTTTATATGTGTGGAGATAATCTCATTAATCTCTTTATAATCTCTTTTAATCTCTTTTAATCTCATGTTCAGACTCAAACCAACACACACACCGTCCTGCTGCAGGAAATAGTCCCAAAAAATCTCTTTATGTTTGTTTTAGTGTTAAAAACTAAAATGACATGAAACTAAACATTTATGAGAAGAGACAAAGAGAACTTGACCCCGTCTGTTTTGACTGTTCCTTCTTTCCTCCCTTCCTACTTTCCTTCCTCCATCCCCCTTTCTTCCTTCCTTCTGTCCTTCTTTCCTTTCTTCTTTTCCTTTCTCCCTCCCTCCCTCATTCCTTCTTTCCTCCTTCCCTCCCTCCTTCCTTCCTTCTTTCCTCTGTCCTTCCTTCCTTTCCTTTCCTCCCTCCCTTCCTTTCCTCCCTTCCTTCCTTCCTTTCCTCCCTCCTTTCCTTCCTTCTTCCTCCCTCCCTCCTTTCCTTCCTTCTTCCTCCCTTCCTCCATCCTTTCCTCTTGCCTCTGTCCTTCTTTCCTTTCTTCGTCCTTTCCTTTCTCCCTCCCTCCCTCCCTCCTTCCTTCTTTCCTCCTTCCCTCCCTCCTTCCTTCTTTCCTCTGTCCTTCCTTCCTTTCCTTTCCTTCCTCCCTTCCTTCCTACATTCCTTCCTTCCTTCCTCCTTCCTCCCTTCCTTCCTCCCTTCCTTCCTCCTTCCTCCCTTCCTTTCTTTCCTCCCTTCCTCCCTCCTTTCCTTCCTTCCTTCCTTCCTCCCTCCTTTCGACACATGAAACTAAACCTACATGTGTGAGAATAGACAAAGAGAACTTTAAAATCTCCTCCTCACTAAACTTTATATGTGCATTAATAACTTAAAGAAGCAGGAAGAGAGAAAAGTAGGTTCCTAAAAGCTAGCCACGATCCATTTAAGGTGGACTGACCTTTAAGGTGGATCATCTATTCTCATTATAGTGGCTGCTGCTGAGTTAAAATTTCTTCTTCTTTCCTTTTTTAAAGACAGAAATGGACTGATGTGTATATTTATTAACTATTTAACTTCCACTATCAGACTGATGCTGTAGATAATTAAGGTGGAATTAGAGGATCCTCTCAAATAGGTACCAATGGTTGTAATCAATAGTTTCATGTTAACTGTAATTGTGGCATAAAATGGTGTTAAAATAACAATAATAATGTTTATTGTTGTTATTTCTGGGAGAATAAAATCATCCAATAGAAGTTATTATTGTGATAAATGTAGTTCTGAGTTGTGTCTTTAAATCAGGAGGGTCCAGGAAGGAAGGAAGGAAGGAAGGAAGGAAGGAAGGAAAGAAAGAAGGAAGGAAGGCAGGAAGGAAGGAAAGAAGGAAGGAAGGAAGGAAGGAAGGAAGAGAAGGAAGGAAGGGAAGGAATGAAGGAAAAGAAGGAAGGAAGGAAAAAAGGAAGGAAGGAAGGAAGAGAAGGAAGGAAGGAAGGAAGGTAAGGAAAGAAGTAAAGAAAGGAAGGAAGGAAAGGAAGGAATGAAGGAAAAGAAGGAAGGAAGGAAAAAAGGAAGGAAGGAAGGAAAAGAAGGAAGGAAGGAAAAGAAGGAAGGAAAGAAGGAAGTACAGATGGAAGAAAGAAAGAGAAGGAAAGGAAGGAATGAAGGAAAAGAAGGAAGGAAGGAAAAAAGGAAGGAAGGAAGGAAAAGAAGGAAGGAAGGAAAAGAAGGAAGGAAGGAAGGAAAGAAGGAAGGAAGGAAGGAAGTACAGATGGAAGAAAGAAAGAGAAGGAAGGAAGAAAAGATGGAAGGAAGGAATGGAAGGAAGGAAGGATGGAAGGAAGAAAGGAAGGAAGTAGGAAGGAAAGAAAGAACAAATGGAAGGAAGGAAAGTGGGCCGGATTGGACTCCTCAGCGAGCCGGTTCTGGCCCGCGGGCCTCATGTTTGCTGCAGCTCTGAGACGGACTAACATGCTGGTTTGAGTCTGTACCAGAGTTTAAACGTCTAAAAAGAAATAAAATAAAACTTAAACTTCATATAAACTAAATTAACCTCAAACAGAACTACAACCATTAATAAAACATCTGAATGAACTAAATGTTACAGTTTAAAGTGTGTGAAGGTGAATTAAGCAGCAAAGCTTCTCGTGACCCTCCAAAGAAAACTCTGCTTTCCTTTCATGTGAAATTATAATTACTGATTCATAATTAACCAGAAACAATCAATTAATGACACATTCCAGGTTCATCTGCTGGGTTTTATTATATTTATATTTCTCTAATCAGACTAGAAACAGATTAAATCTCACATGAAATGAGCAGAGTTATTCTTTTAAAGGGAAAAGCTGTGTAATAATAATAAAGACGACTTATAGAGAGACTCACCGTGTGTCTGTTTCTCTGTGTGCTCCAGCTGAGCCTCCGTCTGCACCAAACAGGAAACAGGAAACAGCTGATTACACGTAAAGGTATGACGTCATCGATAACTAATAAAAAATATAATTATTATCCGTCCGTCACCTGTTCCGCTCTCTCATTGGCTCCCTCCGCTGCCGGCTCCTCCCCTCTCCCTGTGACATCAGAGACACCGTTGGCGCTGGCTGAGCCGTCGGTCTCCGTGGCGACGGCGCCCTGGTTGCCCTGGGCGACCGCCTGTCTCTGCTGATCCTTGTCGAAGCGGTCCTGGAGGGCTGAAAGAAGAGAAGAAGAAAAAAAAGAGGAGTTACATATGAGGAGTTGGTCTACTGTCTTTAATTCACTTATTATTTATTTTACTTTGCTGGGTTTTTTTTTTTTTTTTACTGTCAATAAAAAAGAAACACTTCCTGCACAGAAGTTTCACATTAAAAGTCTTCTAGGCACAGATTTATACTTTAAACATCAGAGTTTCTATCAGATAAGCCATTAACCTTTTAAATTAAACTGCACTGCTATTACAGTAATTACGGCAGGCTGGTCAAACCTGAGCAAGTGTCTTTAGGCTACCGTAATTACTGTAGTAGAAGGGCAAGGCAGATTTATTCATATAGTGCATTTCAGACCCAGAGTTTGAGTTGCACCTTGGTCTGCACCGAGTGTTTTATTATTTACATATATACACACACACACACACACACACACACACACACACACACACACACACCTCTCATCTTCTTCTGCAGGGTGCAGTTTTCGGCCTGCAGGCGGAGCAGCTCTCCGTCCACAGGGCTGGAGGCGGGGGGGTTGGGGGCGGGGCTAGATGCGGAAGCTCCGCCTCCTTCCTTCAGATCCTGGTTCTCCTTCTCCAGCTGCTCGATCTGAGTGCACAGCTGCAGCAGAGAGGAGAGTTACGGTAGTGTGTTATTATAGATGTTGTTATGTTAATGTTACAGAGGTGTCACACAGAGACACACACACACACACACACACACACACACACACAAACACACACACCTTGGACAGCTCAGTCATCAGTGTGCTGTTCTGAAGTCTGAAATCTTCTTCCTGACTGTGAAGTTTCCCCTGAAGCATCTCGTTCTCACTGAGCAGAGCATCCACCTCCTGAAACAGCAACAATACACACTTTACTACAACATACTAACACATTTCCACTACAGCATATTAATATAATTTCTGCGGCTGCAACTGATGATTTTTATTATTGATTATTTTCTTGATTAATTATTTTGTCTATAAAATGTCAGAAAATAGAGAAATCTGCTTGTTATGATTGTTGACAGCTTCAAAGTAATCCTAAATATACAAAAATATTCAGTTTATCATCATTAACGACACATTTAAGAAGCTGCAAACACTGAATATTTGCTTTAAAAGGATGAATCAATATTTAAATAGATGATTAACTAATATATGAAAAGTTAAAAATATAAAATTTGATGAATATATGAACAAATATAGATTATAATCAGTCTAAAAACATAATAAACAGTAGAGAGTATATAGTGAGATCAGCAGAGGGAGCGGTTGATTGATCAGCGTAACCATAGTAACTTCGCTGTCATCACAGTAACCGTGGTAACCACAAAGAGGAAGACTCACCTGAGCTTTCTTGCTCTTGTTCAGAGCCTGAAGAGACAAATAAATAAATGTAAATAAACAACAAATCAATACGAGATATAAAGTTTAAAAAAAAATAATTTAAAGTGTTACGATTTAAAGATTAAACATTTCTCCACTTTTTTTATTTTTTATTTTTTATTTTTTAATTAAGCATTTTTTTTTTTTTTACCTTCTGAGCTTTGATAAAATCTCTTTCCAACACGGCATTTTTCTGACGGACGGCGTTCAGCTCTGAAACAACACAGCATCATCTTCATCATCATCATCATCATCATCATCATCATCATCTTCATCATCATCATCATCTTCTTCATCATCATCATCACACAGAGACGATATCTGCTCATAACAGCTCCATTACTATTTTATTTTTCTCATTTTCTTTCTTTATTTTTCTTCACTTCTATTATTATTATTATTATTTATTTGTATTATTATTTTTTATTTTTTTAGATTAGTATTAATTTATTTGTTTTTATAATAATTTTTATTATTTATTTTTATTTATTTATTTATTTTTGCTTATTTATTTCTTAACTAATTTATGTATTTATTTTTTTCCTCATTTTTTTATTTATTTATACATTTTATACTATTTTTATTCTTCTATGTATATACTTTTATTATTATTATTATTATTATTATTATTATTATTATTATTGACAATGTAGAGACTGTACTTTTTTTTTTTAACCTAAGCTGTCAATAACAGCAATAATAAAATTAAAATAAAATAAAAAAGAAAGTAGCTCCATTAACATATCTGTATTATATATATAGGACAATATTAATATCAGTGTTTATACCGTCTGATATTTGCCATCATTTTTTTTAAAGATATACAGGCAGCATTTTATGTGTATTTGATCCTTTTTCTTACCTTTATTTTATCACATATTTGTGTATATGTATATATAT
>NW_026910688.1:56190-63690 GCF_963691925.1 Scomber scombrus | reverse complement strand
TGTGTGTGTGTGTGTGTGTGTGTGTTTCTCTGTGTGTGTGTGTGTGTGTGTGTTTGTTTCTGTGTGTGTGTGTGTGTGTGTGTGTTTGTGTGTGTGTCTTTTAATCAGTGAATCTATAAATATGAGAAGCAGAGTTTCAGGTCGAGCTGATCAGCAGCAACAGGAAATCATGGACGTTAACGGGTGTATTTCTGTTCACTAAAGAGACTAAAATACTAAAACTAACGTCATGTAGACACTGTGAAATAAACCTCAACCTCATTACATGTCACACTGTCTGAAAGAGCTGCTCTAAAAAAAACACGTCTAACTTTGACTCGTGTGAGAAAAGAAATGCATTTTAAAAAGTGTTGGATATGCTTTTAATATTAACATCAATTCTTAATAGTCTGTCTTTGGTCTCCACATCTTCACATTTATCATAATTAAGAGATTCTGACTTATAAATAGTACATTTCCAGGTCAAACTGAGAGCTGAGAAACTCTAACTTTCCCAAAAAAATGCTTTATTCCTGAATAAGTCTGATTTGTAAAAAAAAAAAAAAAAAAAAAAAAATTTATAAATTAGATTTTTTTTGGACTAATATTTGAACTGTTAGGCACAGAAACAGCAGCAAGCATGTGTTCAATTTTCAAAATAAAACACCCCTGTTCAGACAACAGATCGTATTTCAGCCCAAAAACACGACAAATAAAGACACATTTAACCACGCAGCCTGTTTAATCTTCATCACAACTGCAATATCAGTCAAAAATCTAAAGAAAACGACCAAATCAACTCAATTTGAGCAAGTTAACACAAATTGTGCTGCTACTACAGTAATTACGGTAGCCTGATCACAGCAGAATGAGTGCCTTCAGGCTACCGTAATTACTATAGTAACAGTGCAGCTTAATTTAAAAGGCATGTTGTGTTGCGCTGCTACTACAGTAATTACGGTAGCCTGAAAGGCGCTCATTCTGATGTCATCAGCCTACTGTAATTACTATAGTAACAGTGCAGCTCAATTAAAGGTGTATTGTGTTGTGCTGCTACTACAGTAATTACAGTAGCCTGAAGGCGCTCATTCTGATGTCATCAGGCTACCATAATTACTTTAGTAGCCGTGCAGCTCATTTTAAAAGGCGTGTTGTGTTGTGCTGCTACTACAGTAATTACGGTAGCCTGAAGGCGCTCATTCTGCTGTCATCAGGCTACCGTAATTACTTTAGTAGCCGTGCAGCTCAATTTAAAAGGCAGATTGTGCTGCGCTGCTATTACAGTAACTACGGTAGCCTGAAGGCGCTCATTCTGCTGTTATAGGACTATCGTAATTACTATAGTAGCAGTGCAGCATGATTTAAAAGGCGGCTTGTGTTGTGCTGCTACTACAGTAATTACGGTAGCCTGAAGGCGCTCATTCTTCTGTTATCGGGCTACCGTAATTACTTTAGTAGCCGTGCAGCTTAATTGAAAAGGCATATTGTGTTGTGTTATACTGAGAAGTTCCTCTGATAAGATGTTAAACTCATTTATATCTGATATTAAACTGAATATCTAAAACACCTGCAGCCTCCAGAGTAGTCACAAAGGTTAAACACACCTGACAACAAGATACTGAAGGTTTATGGAGGCAGAATTTATTACAGAGTTACAGCTGCTCCGTGTTTACCTCATTAACCTGCTGAATATAAACACTATCTGTCTGCTGCTATAATGCTGACAGCTGACAGTCTGTTATCAGAAGTACTCTGATCCTTTACTGCAGTAAAAGTACCAATACACTCATATAATAATACAGCATGAAATATCCTACTGCAGTATTATAGTGATGTAGTATGCAGTATTACAGTAAAAGTACTGCAGTATTATGAGCGATGTAGTATGCAGTATTACAGTAAAGTACTGCAGTATTATGAGTGATGTAGTATGCAGTATTACAGCAAAGTACTGCAGTATTATGAGTGATGTAGTATGCAGTATTACAGTAAAAGTACTGCAGTATTATGAGCGATGTAGTATGCAGTATTACAGTAAAAGTACTGCAGTATTATGAGTGATGTAGTATGCAGTATTACAGTAAAGTACTGCAGTATTATAGTGATGTAGTATGCAGTATTACAGTAAAAGTACTGCAGTATTATGAGTGATGTAGTATGCAGTATTACAGTAAAAGTACTGCAGTATTATGAGTGATGTAGTATGCAGTATTACAGTAAAGTACTGCAGTATTATGAGTGATGTAGTATTCAGTATTACAGTAAAGTACTGCAGTATTATGAGTGATGTAGTATTCAGTATTACAGTAAAAGTACTGCAGTATTATGAGTGATGTAGTATGCAGTATTACAGTAAAAGTACTGCAGTATTATGAGTGATGTAGTATGCAGTATTACAGTAAAAGTACTGCAGTATTATGAGTGATGTAGTATGCAGTATTACAGTAAAAGTACTGCAGTATTATGAGTGATGTAGTATGCAGTATTACAGTAAAAGTACTGCAGTATTATAGTGATGTAGTATGCAGTATTACAGTAAAAGTACTGCAGTATTATGAGTGATGTAGTATGCAGTATTACAGTAAAGTACTGCAGTATTATGAGTGATGTAGTATGCAGTATTACAGTAAAGTACTGCAGTATTATGAGCGATGTAGTATGCAGTATTACAGTAAAAGTACTGCAGTATTATAGTGATGTAGTATGCAGTATTACAGTAAAAGTACTGCAGTATTATGAGTGATGTAGTATGCAGTATTACAGTAAAAGTACTGCAGTATTATAGTGATGTAGTATGCAGTATTACAGTAAAGTACTGCAGTATTATAGTGATGTAGTATGCAGTATTACAGTAAAGTACTGCAGTATTATGAGTGATGTAGTATGCAGTATTACAGTAAAAGTACTGCAGTATTATGAGTGATGTAGTATGCAGTATTACAGTAAAAGTACTGCAGTATTATAGTGATGTAGTATGCAGTATTACAGTAAAGTAGTGGTTTGGTCCTCTGACTGATATATTATTATTATCACATCATTAGATTATTAATAGTGAAGCATCAGTGTTAGAGCAGCATGTTACTGTTGTAGCTGCTGGAGGTGGAGCTAGTTTACACTACTTTATATACAGTTAGCTAGTTTAGTCCAGTGGTTCCCAACCTAGGGGTGGGGCCCCTCCAAAGGGTCAGCAGATAAATGTGAGGGGTGGTGAGATGATTAATGGGAGAGGAAAGAAGAAAAAACTACACTGTACTACAGTAAAGTACAAGTACTTCAAACTGTACTGCAGTAAAGTACAAGTACCTCAAACTGTACTACAGTAAAGTACAAGTACCTCAAACTGTACTACAGTAAAGTACAAGTACCTCAAACTGTACTGCAGTAAAGTACAAGTACCTTAAACTGTAGTGCAGTAAAGTACAAGTACCTCAAACTGTACTACAGTAAAGTACAAGTACCTCAAACTGTACTACAGTAAAGTACAAGTACCTCAAACTGTACTACAGTAAAGTACAAGTACCTCTAACTGTACTGCAATAAAGTACAAGTACCTCTAACTGTACTACAGTAAAGTACAAGTACCTCTAACTGTACTACAGTAAAGTACAAGTACCTCTAACTGTACTACAGTAAAGTACAAGTACCTCTAACTGTACTACAGTAAAGTACAAATACATTTAACTGTATTACAGTAAAGGGTAATATTTATAATATATTTATATATTTATATTATATTTATATATTTAAGGAGCTAACAGAGAGGCTGATTCAGTTACAGACTCGTGACTCTCAGCAGTGAGTCCTGAAGATACTAACATGATATCCAACCAGCAGATAAATAAACATAATAACCAGATTAACACTAACAGTAACACCGAGCTTCCTGTCTGATGTTATTACATTAAACTAAGCTAGCAGAGCTAACAGCTAGCATCAGGGCGCTAACGTCACATGACAGCTGTTATTAACGCGGCTGACAGCTACCTGCCCCTCATCACACGGACGTTAAATAACAACCGATGTGTTTATCTCACCTGCATCCGATGAAACTCCTCCTCTGAGAGAGCCTGCGACATGGCCATGGTTCACCTGGGCAGCCGGAGCTAGCAGGCTAGCAGGCTAACAGGCTATAAACGGCTAACGGAGGAGATGAGGAGGAGAGCAGCTCAGAGGCGGACACGAGCGGGGAGGTCTCACTCTGACCGTGTTTCAGAGGACCGGAGGGCTCACTCTGACCGTGTTTCAGAGGACCGGAGGGCTCACTCTGACTGTGTTTCAGAGGACCGGAGGGCTCACTCTGACTGTGTTTCAGAGGACCGGAGGGCTCACTCTGACTGTGTTTCAGAGGACCGGAGGGCTCACTCTGACTGTGTTTCAGAGGACGGAGGGCTCACTCTGACTGTGTTTCAGAGGACCGGAGGGCTCACTCTGACTGTGTTTCAGAGGACGGAGGGCTCACTCTGACTGTGTTTCAGAGTGACCGGAGGTCTCACTCTGACTGTGTTTCAGAAGACCGGCTTACTCTGACTGTGTTTCAGAGGACGGAGGGCTCACTCTGACTGTGTTTCAGAGGACGGAGGGCTCACTCTGACTGTGTTTCAGAGGACCGGAGGGCTCACTCTGACTGTGTTTCAGAGGACCGGAGGGCTCACTCTGACTGTGTTTCAGAGGACGGAGTACTCACTCTGACTGTGTTTCAGAGGACCAGAGTACTCACTCTGACTGCGTTTCAGAGTGACACAAAATGGGACAGTTGGTCCAAATCACACGCAGTTTGTAGGAAGTTGTAGTAACTGTTGGCTCTTGCAATATTCTGGTGATTTTCTTGCAACCATAAAATCGCAATTTCCTGCAGGGACTGAAATATATCACGTTTACACAATCCATGCCTGCAACAGTTCAGCTTAACACACTCTAGTCTTTATATTCTCTCTTGTCATATATATATATATATTGGATATATGTATCCAAATGAGTCAAATCTTCATCTTCTATGTTTCAACGTTACAGTGTTTTTAGTACCAGTCTTTTTGTTACTATACTTCCACCACAGCTCAACAGGAAACACTAAGAGGGAATTAACTGCTGAAAAGACTGATACTACAAACTACTACTAATACTACTACTACTACTACTACCACTACTACTACTCCATAAAGTACTACTACTACTACTCCATAAAGTACTCCTCCTCCATGTAGTTTCCACTCAGTAAATGTAGATATGATAAACTCAGACTGAGGATAATTAGGGTAACAGGTGGATTTATGAACCAGGCAAGAAATGTTTGGAGACATCTAGTGGACGAATGGAGAACTGCAAGGCCTAAAGAAAAGTGGTGCAAATTAACACACAGCAAGCGGGGGAAGGAAGGAAGGAAGGAAGGATGGAAAGAAAAGAAGGAGGACAAGGAAGAGAAGACAGAATAAAAAGATGGAAGGAAGAAAGAAAGAAAGAAATAAAGAAAGAAAGAAAGAAAGAAAGAAAGAAAGAAAGAAAGAAAGAAAGAAAGAAAGAAAGAAAGAAAGAAAGAAAATAAAGAAAGAAAGAAACAATGGACAGATGGAAGGGAAAGAACACAGGAAGGAAAGTGGGCCGGATTGGATCCCTTGGCGGTCCGGTTCTGGCCCTCGGGCCTCATGTTTAACCTCCCTGGTTTAGAAAGTGACACCAGCATGACGTCGGTGGCACTCAGACATACTTTCACCTCATGATGCGGTTCTACCTGCTTCCTGTTCTGGGTCTGAGCCGGGATGTGAAACCAAGCAGGAGAGACTCAAACCTGAAGGGACACCAGACCAGTGGTAAAGATTAACCCTCCTGTTGTCCTCAGGTCACATTAAACATGTTTTTATATCAGAAACATGGATTTATTGGGTCTAATTACCTAAAAATTGGACATTGATGGCTCCATACGACATTCTTTACAAGTATCATCATCACTACTTTCATTGCACTGGGTGATCATTTCTACTTTATGCATCTGATCTTTAATTTAATATAATACTTCACAATTTCTGCTTTTTTTTTAACTTGAGGTCAATTGACCAGAATCTCCAAATATATGTGTATAAAACCTTTGGTAAGGTCTAACACAGAAGTGGGTGATAATTTATACTTTAACCCTTTCATTTCTTTAGGCAATTCAACTATACAGTTAAACTAGATTTAAAACCAGCATCAGGTTTGTTAAAATGTACATTTAGTATTTTTGTTGTTTTATAGGAGATAAATTCAGACTGAACTCAGCGGCTCCGCAGCAAGACATCATGGACGTCCGTAGCAGCAAGACATCATGGAGGTCCGTAGCAGCAAGACATCATGGAGGTCCGTAGCAGCAAGACATCATGGAGGTCCGTAGCAGCAAGACATCATGGAGGTCCGTAGCAGCAAGATATCATGGACGTCCGTAGCAACAAAACATCATGGAGGTCCGTAGCAGCAAGACATCATGGAGGTCCCGTAGCAGCAAGACATCATGGAGGTCCGTAGCAGCAAGACATCATGGATGTCCGTAGCAGCAAGACATCATGGAGGTCCGTAGCAGCAAGACATCATGGATGTCCATAGCAGCAACACATCATGGACGTCCGTAGCAGCAAGACATCATGGAGGTCCCGAGTTACTAGTTTTGAACAGCATTTTTTTATTAGTCAGTATGAACAAGAGGAACGTGGGTCAGTAACTAATAAGTGTTGGTAAGATGATGAATTCATAAATCAGTTAAACTAGATTTAAAAGCAGCATCAGGTTTGTTAAAATGTACATTTAGTATTTTTGTTGGTTTTAAAATATTTGAAAATATTAATTGCACCATTTTTTTTACCAAAAGTAAGACTGAATGCTCCTGAAAATGTCAAATGGTGTAACCCACAAAAGAATGATACATATTACATATTTTATCCTCCTAGAGAGAAAGAAAGAAAGAAAGAAAGAAAGAAAGAAAGAAAGAAAGAAAGAAAGAAAGAAAGAAAGATAATGGAGGAAGAAGAGAAAGAACTAAAAGTAGGAGGAGAAAGAAAGAAAGAAAGGAGGAAGAGGAGGAAGAGGAGAAAGAGAGGGAGGAGGAAGAAGAAAAAAGAAAGGGGGAAGAGGAGAAAGAAAGAGAGGAAGAAGAGGAGAAAGAGAGGGAGGAAGAGGAAAAAGAAAGGAGGAAGAGGCGAAAGAAAGAGAGGAGGAAGAGGAGGATTAAAAGCAGAAGTTTGATGCTGGGTCCAAGTTATTCATACGTTTATTTTATCATTTTAACCCTTTTAAATTTAAACTAAACCACATAAACAAACATCACTGACTCTTATATAAAGTGTATGGAGGGGGGAGGGGAGGATTTTAAAGTTCTCTAATGTCTCTTCTCGGTTAGTTTCATGTGTCATTATAGGACACAGAATAACAGAATAACACATCATTGACCCTGATAGCTCATGTACGCCTGGACAGGAAGTAGCGCTTTATTGTCGCTTAATAAACAACATAAACTGCAGCTGTGTGTTAACTGTAATGCTCTGTTACTGATGTTTGCAT
>NW_026910688.1:45000-55990 GCF_963691925.1 Scomber scombrus | reverse complement strand
CTTTCCTTCCCTCCTTTCCTTCCTTCCTTCCTCCCTTCCTTCTTCTCCTCGAGGACAACAGGAGGGTAATAATCTATTTCTCTAGTTTTACTGATATTTATGAGGTTTTGATGCATCGCTGTGAGGAAGACGAGCAGGTGTGATGAAGATAAGTGAAGGTAAACATGATGATGATGATGATGATGATGATGATGAAGATGAAGGCAGCGTCTCACCTCTCCTGCTTCTTCTTTAACTTCTCAGAAAGCTGCAAAACATGACAGACACATTTTTAAATATATATTCTGGTTAATAAACTAAATAAACATCTATTAAACATGAATCTAACACTTTATATTGTGTTTATTTTAAATTAAAGCTGAGGTTTGTTTACCTTTGTTATCTCTTCCTGCAGCTTGGTGATTTCAGCCTGTTTGGACGCCTGCAGACAGGAAATACTCAGATTACATGTTTATATAAACACGTCAGCTGTTCACATGAAGATGCTTTAAAATAAAGATTAATATAATAATAAATGTGTTCAGTTATAAATGATGCTGATGTGAGTTAACAGCAGAGATACGTTAAATGTTTACATAATATCAGTAGATTTGTATTAATGAACATCTAATTATTTATTTCGTTCATTAGCAGCTGTGTGTGTATATGTGTGTGTGTGTGTATATGTGTGTATATATGTGTGTGTGTGTGTGTGTGTGTATATGTGTGTGTGTATATATGTGTGTGTGTGTGTGTATATGTGTTGTGTGTGTGTATATATGTGTGTGTGTGTGTGTGTGTGTGTGTATGTGTGTATAAGTGTGTGTATATGTGTGTGTGTGTGTGTGTGTGTGTGTATATATGTGTGTGTGTGTGTGTGTGTGTGTGTGTATATATGTGTGTATATGTGTGTGTATATGTGTGTGTGTGTGTGTATATATGTGTGTATATGTGTGTGTATGTGTGTGTGTGTATATATATCTGTGTGTGTGTGTGTGTGTGTGTGTGTGTATATGTGTGTATATGTGTGTATATATGTGTGTATATGTGTGTGTGTGTATATATGTGTGTATATATGTGTGTGTGTGTGTGTGTATATGTGTGTATATGTGTGTGTGTGTACCTCCAGGTGGTGGATCTGCTCCTTCAGCAGCCTCTTCTCCTCCTGTGTGTGTGTATGTGTGTATAAGTGTGTGTGTATATGTGTGTGTACCTCCAGGTGGTGGATCTGCTCCTTCAGCAGCCTCTTCTCCTCCTGCTCCGTGTTCAGTGCCATCTCCAGCTCTGGTCCAAAGCAGTGAGTTATTGGACAGAGAGCAGCCGACCAGCCTAGCGCTGCCTGCTTAGCTACAATCTTCTCTACGCTCTTCTCTGACAGGCCTAAAGGGGGCGCCGCACACAGCAGGAGGGGGGGGGGGGGCAGTCTGTTAGGCCAGACACACACTACAGGAGCTCCGCATGCTGCATCATGTCTCACAGGGTTCATTTCTGGCTGAGCTGCAGAGTCAACGTCTGTGTTTACCAGGCGGGGAAGTAACTTAAAACTGCATTCTATCAAAAGGCCACCAGGGGGCGACCGTTCTGGTGTCAAAAGGACTTCCGTCTCTATACAAGTCAATGGAGAATTCACCAACTTCTCACTTGATTTCTAACCTCAGTAAACGTTTTCAAAATGTGTTTATGGTCTCAATCGCTAGTTTAAAACCTTCATGTCGTCCTCCCGGGTCAAATTGACCCCGTCTGTTTTGACTGTTCTTTCTTTCTTCCTTTCCTCTTTTCCTTTCTCCCTCCTCCCTTCCTTCCTTCCTTCCTCACTCCTTCTCTTTTTCCTCCCTTCCTTCTTTCCTTCCTCCATCCCCCTTTCTTCCTTCCTTCTGTCCTTCCTTCCCCCCTCCTTATTTCTTTCCCTCCTTCCTTTCTTCCTTCCTTCCTTCTTCTTTCTTTCCTTCCCTCCTCTTTTCCTTTCTCACTCCCTCCCTCCTACCTTCCTTCCTTCTTTCCTCCGTCCTTCCTTCCTTCCCTTCCTCCTTTCCTCCCTTCCTCCTTTCCTCCCTTCCTTCCTCCCTCCTTTCCTTCCTTCTTCCATCCTCCCTTCCTTCCTTCCTCCTTCCCTCCCTCCTTTCCTTCCTTCTTCCTCCCTTATAATAATAAACAATATATAAACAATAATAAATATATTTTTATATATAATGAAATGTAAAATAGTTTTGATTTTGCAGCTTTGCCAGAAAACCCTAAATAAACCTGAACGTCTCTACGTGAGTCGTCTCATTAGTCTGAAGGTTTTAATTGATCGTCCTGATCAGCTGATCGGCTCGTAGTGTGTGTCTATCCTGAGCCGGCGAGCTGCAGATTTACCGTAAATCCTCAAAAAAACAGGCAGCGTGAAAAGAATAAAGGCTCAAATTAGAAGAAATATATATAAGTATAAAATAAAGAATTCAGTGTAAAACCCATTTCCTGATTCATGACATCATCATCATCATGACATCATCATCATCATCATGACATCATCATCATGACATCATCATCATCATCTTAAAAAAAACTGAGCTATAAATCATGTTTCACTTTAAGATTTTATGTTTTTAACCCTCCTGTTGTCCTTGAGTCAAGGGAGGAAGGAAAGGAGGAAGGAAGGGAGGAAGGAAGGGAGGAAGGAATGAAAAAGGAAGGAAGGAAGGAAGGAAGGAATGAAGGAAGGAAGGAAAGGAGGAAGGAAGGAAAGAAGGAATGGAGGAAGGAAAGGAGGAAGGAAGGAAAGGAGGAAGGAAGGAAAGAAGGAATGGAGGAAGGAAGGAAAGGAGTAAGGAGGGAGGAAAAGAGGAAGGAAGGAAGGAAGGAAAGGAGGGAGTAAGGACGGAGCAAAAGAGGAAGGAAGGAAGGAGAGGAGGAAGGAAGAAAGGAAGAAGGAAGGAAAGGAGGAATGGAGGAAGGAAGAAAGGAGGAAAAGAGGAAGGAAGTAAGGAGAGAAGGAAGGGAGGAAGGAAAGGAGGAAGGAAGGAAGGAAGGAGAGGAGGAAGGAAGGGAGGAAGGAAAGGAGGAAGGAAGGGAGGAAGGAAGGAAGGGAGGAAGGAAAGGAGGAAGGAAGGGAGGAAGGAAAGGAGGAAGGAAGGAAAGGAGGAAGGAATGAAAGAAGGAATGGAGGAAGGAAGGGAGGAAAGGAGGAAAGAAGGAAGGAAGGAAGGAAGGAAAGGAGTAAGGAGGGAGGAAAAGAGGAAGGAAGGAAGGAAGGAAAGGAGGGAGTAAGGACGGAGCAAAAGAGGAAGGAAGGAAGGAGAGGAGGAAGGAAGAAAGGAAGAAGGAAGGAAAGGAGGAATGGAGGAAGGAAGGAAGGAGGAAAAGAGGAAGGAAGTAAGGAGAGAAGGAAGGGAGGAAGGAAAGGAGGAAGGAAGGAAGGAAGGAGAGGAGGAAGGAAGGAAGGAAGGAAGAAGGAAGGAAAGGAGGGAGGGAGGAAAGAAGGAAGGAAAGAAGGAAGGAAAGAGGAAGGAAAGAAGGAAGGGAGGGAAGGAAAGAAGGAAGGAGGGAGGAAGGAAAGAAGGACAGGAAAGAAGGAAGGGAGGAAAAAGGAACAGTCTAAACAGACAGGGTTAAAATGACAGGAGGGTTAAATGTTTAATTCTTTATTTTAGGCATTTTAATCTCTTTAATCTTCTTTTTATTCACTCTAGTTTATACTTTTTTTTTTGTTATGCTTCTTTTGTGTTTTTATGTTTTTAGTTAAACAAAAGGAAACTTTCCACTCTGGTTTATAATAAAGTTAAATTTCTTTTCTCTGAATCACTGAAGACTTTTAAAACAATTAACACGTTTATGGAGTTTATTCCCTATTTTAATTCAATTAATGGATTTGAGAGCAGTATTTATTGATTTCATGCTCAGATTTTGTGATATTTTCTCTCAAAACACTCTTTCAACCGGTTAGTTAGTTAGTTTAAATCCTGATTGTTTAACAACTTTTATATATAAATGTATTTAAGTTTAATAACAACATGTGATTATCAAGAGTTTAACTTTAAGAGCGTCTGATAGAAACTATATAAATAAATTTGCCTTGCCCTGCTACTACAGTAATTACGGTAGCCTAAAGACACTTGCTCAGGTTTGACCAGCCTGCCGTAATTACTGTAATAGCAGTGCAGCTTAAATTAAAAGGTTAATGTCTGATAGAAACTCTGATGTTTAAAGTATAAATCTGTGCCTGGAAGACTTTTATTGTGAAACTATTGTGCAGGAAGTGTTTCTGTTATATTGACAGTAAAATAAATAATAAATAATAAGTGAATTAAAAACCGTATAAGTATTAAAACAGAGAGTGATGATGAGTTTAAAAGGAGTCTGTTACTATAATGATGAGATTAATAAAGTGGAAATGGACTTTACACTGAATTTAAGTCTTTAAAACTGTTTCATATTAAAGTTTAAATGCCACTTTTTTTATTGTTTTGTTGAGAATTTACGGTAAAAAGCATCATAAAGGACCATACTGATGATTCACATGTTAAACTTCATTATTAAAAAAAACAGAAATGTTCTTCATCTGTTTTCAGGTTTTTTTTTATGAAAGTCGTTAAAAAATTATAACAATCAAACTTCCTGCAGAGAAAATCCATCACAGTCACAGTTTGATGCATTCAACACCAGATTAAAGCTCTGAGAGAAAAATTAAGTTGCACTGCTATTACAGTAATTACGGTAGCAGAGTGAAAGAGGAATCAGTGACTTTAGATACCGTAATTACTGTAGTAGCAGTGCAACTAAATTAAACCCAATTTGGTTTTTGTGTTTCTGCTGTGAGTTAATAACAAACTTAAGCTCAGAGTAGAATAACGACTCCTTCCACTTTACTTATTTACACTTTTTTAAAGGGTAAATTAAATATTAAGTTATTTTATAACAACATCTATTTATCCATCATCCTTTTTATGGTGTTTATAGCAGCAGAAGTTATTTTAATGAAGTTTTGTTGTCCATTTAACCTTCCTGTCGTTCTCCCGGGTCAAATTGACCCCGTCTGTTTTGACTGTTCCTTCCTTCCTTCCTTCCTTCCTTCCTTCCTTCCTTCCTTCCGTCTGTCCTTCCTCCCTCCTTCTCTCTTTCTTTCCTACCTCTCTCTTTCCTCCCTTCCTACTTTCCTTCCTCCATCCCCCTTTCTTCCTTCCTTCTGTCCTTCCTTCCTCCCTCCTTCCCTCTTCCCTCTGTCCTTCTTTCCTTTCTTCATCCTTTCCTCTTTTACTCTTTTCCTTTCTCCCTCCCTCCCTCCCTCCTTCCTTCTTTCCTCTTTCCCTCCCTCCTTCCTTCCTCTGTCCTTCCTTCCTTTCCTTTCCTTCCTCCCTTCCTTTCCTCCCTCCCTCCCTTCCTTTTCCTCCCTCCCTTCCTTTCCTCCCTCCCTCCCTTCCTTTTCCTCCCTCCTTTCATTCCTTCTTCCTCCCTTCCATCCTTACTTCTTCCCTCCTTCCTTCCTTCTTCCTCCTTTCCTCCCTTCCTTCCTTCCTCCCTCCTTTCCTTTCTCCCTCCTTCCTTCTTTCCTCCTTTCCTCCCTCCTTCCTTCTTTCCTTCCTTTTCCTCCCTCCTTTCATTCCTTCTTCCTCCCTTCCATCCTTACTTCCTCCCCTCCCTTCCTTCCTTCTCCTCCTTTCCTCCCTTCCTTCCTTCCTCCCTCCTTTCCTTTCTCCCTCCTTCCTTCTTTCCTCCCTCCTTCCTTCTTTCCTCTGTCCTTCCTTCCTTCCTTCTTCCTCCCTCCTTTCCTTCCCTCTTCCTCCCTTCCATCCTTCCATCCTTTCCTCCCACCTTTCCTTCCTTCTTCCTCCCTTCCTTCCTTCCTTCCTCCTTCCTTGACTCGAGGACAACAGGAGGGTTAAATACATAATAAATGTGTATGATGAACCACAGGAGAGTCAGAATAAGTCGCTATGAGCTCAATAAAGATCAATAAACGGGTAATAATCAATAAATAGTTAATAATCTTCCTCTTCAGGTCAATAAAGTGACTTCATGTGACTGTGATGGATTTAAAGTTAATTCTTTAACAAACAACCAGTTTGGTCCTTTAAAGATGTGATGAAGCTGTTTTGTGTTAGAAGTGACGTTTCTTCTTCTTCTTCTTCTTCTTCTTCTTCTTCTTCCTCAGAGGAGATGAAGTTAAATAAATCCAGTCTGAGCTGCTACCACACTTTATATGTGTGGAGATAATCTCATTAATCTCTTTATAATCTCTTTAATCTCTTTTAATCTCATGTTCAGACTCAAACCAACACACACACCGTCCCTGCTGCAGGAAATGTAGATTCATCCGCTGCAGGAAATAGTCCCAAAAAATCTCTTTATGTTTGTTTTAGTGTTAAAAACTAAAATGACGCATGAAACTAAACCTGCATTTATGAGAAGAGACAAAGAGAACTTGACCCCGTCTGTTTTGACTGTTCCTTCTTTCCTCCCTCCTTCCTTCTTTCCTCTGTCCTTCCTTCCTTTCCTTTCCTCCCTCCCTTCCTTCCTCCCTCCTCCCTCCTTTCCTCCCTTCCGTCTGTCCTTCCTTCCTTTCCTCCTTCTCTTTCTTTCCTCCCTTCCTACTTTCCTTCCTCCATCCCCCTTTCTTCCTTCCTTCTGTCCTTCTTTCCTCCTTCCCTCCCTCCTTCCTTCCTTCCTTCTTTCCTCTGTCCTTCCTTCCTTTCCTTTCCTCCCTCCCTTCCTTCCTTTCCTCCCTCCTCCCTCCTTTCCTTCCTTCTTCCTCCCTCCTTTCCTTCCTTCTTCCTCCCTTCCTCCCTCCTTTCCTCTTGCCTCTGTCCTTCTTTCCTTTCTTCATCCTTTCCTTTCTCCCTCCCTCCTTCCTTCCTTCTTTCCTCCTTTCTCCCTCCCTCCCTCCCTCCTTCCTTCTTTCCTCCTTCCCTCCCTCCTTCCTTCCTTCCTTCCTTCTTTCCTTCCTTCCTTTCCTTCCTCCCTTCCTTCCTCATTCCTTCCTTCCTTCCTTTCGACACATGAAACTAAACCTACATTTATGAGAAGAGACATCAGAGAACTTTAAAATCTCCTCCTCACTAAACTTTATATGTGCATTAATAACTTAAACTAGCAGAAAGAGAGAAAATTAGGTTCCTTAAAGTTAGCCACGATCCATTTAAGGTGGACTGACCTTTAAGGTGGATCATCTATTCTCATTATAGTGGCTGCTGCTAAGTTTAAATTTCTTCTTCTTTTCCTTTTTTAAAGACAGAAATGGACTGATTAGATGTGTATATTTATTAACTATTTAACTTCCACTATCAGACTGATGCTGTAGATAATTAAGGTGGAATTAGAGGATCCTCTCAAATAGGTACGTATGGTTGTAATCAATAGTTTCATGTTAACTGTAATTGTGGCATAAAATGGTGTTAATAACAATAATAATGTTTATTGTTGTTATTTCTGGGAGAATAAAATCATCCAATAGAAGTTATTATTGTGACAAGTTTGGTTCTGAGTTGTGTCTTTAAATCAGGAGGGTCCAGGAATGAAAAAAGGAAGGAAGGAAGGGAAGGAAAGAAGGAAGGAAGGATGGAAGGAAGGAATGGAAGGAATGGAGGAAAGAAGGAAGGAAGTAAGTACAGATGGAAGGAAGAAAGGAAGGATTGGATGGAAGGAAGGAAGAAAAGATGGAAGGAAGAAAGGAAGGAAGGAAGAAAGGAAGGGAGAAAAAGAAGGAAGGAAGGAAGGAAGGAAGGAAAGAAAGAAGGAAAGACGTACAGATGGAAGGAAGAAAGAGAAGGAAGGAAGGAAAAGAAGGAAGGAAGGAAAGAAGGAAGGAAGTAAGTACAGATGGAAGGAAGAAAGGAAGGATTGGATGGAAGGAAGGAAGAAAGGAAGGGAGAAAGGAAGGAAGGAAGGAAGCAAGGAAGAAAAGAAGGGAGAAAGGAGGGAAGGAAGTAGGAAAGAAAGAAAGAAAGAAAGAAAGAAAGAAAGAAAGAAAGAAAGAAAGAAAGAAAGAAAGAACAGATGGAAGGAAGGAAAGTGGGCCGGATTGGACTCCTCAGCGAGCCGGTTCTGGCCCGCGGGCCTCATGTTTGACATCTCTGATTTAAAGTCTAGTTTAAAGTTGAATCTGCTGCAGCTCTGAGACGGACTAACATGCTGGTTTGAGTCTGTACCAGAGTTTAAACGTCTAAAAAGAAATAAAATAAAACTTAAACTTCATATAAACTAAATTAACCTCAAACAGAACAACAACCAGTAATAAAACATCTGAATGAACTAAATGTTACAGTTTAAAGTGTGTGACGGTGAATTAAGCAGCAAAGCTTCTCGTGACCCTCCAAAGAAAACTCTGCTTTCCTTTCATGTGAAACTATAATTACTGATTCATAATTAACCAGAAACAATCATTAAATGACACATTCCAGGTTCATCTGCTGGGTTTTATTATATTTATATTTCTCTAATCAGACTAGAAACAGATTAAATCTCACATGAAATGAGCAGAGTTATTCTTTTAAAGGGAAAAGCTGTGTAATACTAATAAAGACGACTTATAGAGAGACTCACCGTGTGTCTGTTTCTCTGTGTGCTCCAGCTGAGCCTCCGTCTGCACCAAAACAGGAAACAGGAAACAGCTGATTACTATGAATGTATGACATCATCGATAACTAATAAAAAATATAATAATTCTCCGTCCGTCACCTGTTCTGCTCTCTCATTGGCTCCCTCCACTGCTGGCTCCTCCCCTCTCCCTGTGACATCAGAGACACCGTTGGCGCTGGCTGAGCCGTCGGTCTCCGTGGCGACGGCGCCCTGGTTGCCCTGGGCGACCGCCTGTCTCTGGTGCTCCTTGTCGAAGCGGTCCTGGAGGGCTGAAAGAAGAGAAGAAGAAAAAAAAGAGGAGTTACATATGAGGAGTTTGTCTACTGTCTTTAATTCACTTATTATTTATTTTACTTTGCTGGGTTTTTTTTTTTTTTTTTACTGTCAATAAAACAGAAACACTTCCTGCACAGATGTTTCACATTAAAAGTCTTCTAGGCACAGATTTATACTTTAAACATCAGAGTTTCTATCAGATAAGCCATTAACCTTTTAAATTAAACTGCACTGCTATTACAGTAATTACGGCAGGCTGGTCAAACCTGAGCAAGTGTCTTTAGGCTACCGTAATTACTGCAGTAGAAGGGCAAGGCAGATTTATTGATATATAGTGCATTTCAGACCCAGAGTTTGATTTGCACCTTGGTCTGCAGCGAGTGTTTTATTATTTACACACACACACACACACACACACACACACACACACACACACACACACACACACACACACACACACACACACACACACACACACACACACACCTCTCATCTTCTTCTGCAGGGTGCAGTTTTCGGCCTGCAGGCGGAGCAGCTCTCCGTCCACAGGGCTGGAGGCGGGGGGGTTGGGGGCGGGGCTAGAGGCTGAAGCTCCGCCTCCTTCCTTCAGATCCTGGTTCTCCTTCTCCAGCTGCTCGATCTGAGTGCACAGCTGCAAGAGAGGAGAGTTATGGTAGTGTGTTATTATAGATGTTGTTATGTTAATGTTACAGAGGTCACACAGAGACACACACACACACTAACCTTGGACAGCTCAGTCATCAGTGTGCTGTTCTGAAGTCTGAAATCTTCTTCCTGACTGTGAAGTTTCCCCTGAAGCATCTCGTTCTCACTCAGCAGAGCATCCACCTCCTGAAACAGTATTAAAATAGATGATTAACTAATCAATTAGTCTGGTAAGTTTAAATATAAGATTTGATTTAGTATATATGAACAAATCAGCGTAACCATAGTAACCTCGTGGTCATCACAGTAACCGTGGTAACCACAAAGAGGAAGACTCACCTGAGCTTTCTTGCTCTTGTTCAGAGCCTGTAGAGACAAATAAATAAATGTAAATAAACAACAAATCAATGCGAGATATAAAGTTTAAAAAAAAAAATAATTTAAAGTGTTACGATTTAAAGATTAAACATTTCTCGACTTTTTTTTTATTTTTATTAATGAAGCTTTTTTTTACCTTCTGAGCTTTGATAAAATCTCTTTCCAACACGGCATTTTTCTGACGGACGGCGTTCAGCTCTGAAACAACACAGCATCATCATCATCATCATCATCTTCATCATCATCATCATCACACAGAGACGATATCTGCTCATAAACTATGTAGATGATGTTTAACACTCTGGTAGAAAACAGCTCCATTACTATTTTATTTTTCTCATTTTCTTTCTTTATTTTTCTTCACTTCTATTATTATTATTTGTATTATTATTTTTATTTTTTTAGATGAATTCATGTATTTGTTTTTATAATAATTTTTATTATTTATTTTTATTTATTAAATAATTTATGTATTTATTTTTTTCCTCATCTTTTTATTTATTTATACATTTTCTACTATTTTTATTCTTCTATGTATATACTTTTATTATTATTATTATTATTATTGACAATGTAGAGACTGTACTTTTTTTTTTTTAACCTAAGCTGTTAATAACATTACTGTGTGCAATGCTCTGAAAATAAAAATAAAATAAAACAGAAAGTAGCTCCATTAACATATCTGTATTATATATATCGGACAATATTAATATCAGTGTTTATACCGTCTGATATTTGCCATCTTTTTTTTTTAAAGATATACAGGCTGCATTTTATGTGTATTTAAACCTTGTTCTTACCTTTATTTTATCTCATATTTGTGTATATATATATATATATGTAGCATGGCTGAATGTAAAGTAAAATCCTTAATAAATATACACTTTAAATTAAATTCCCAGTGTAGTTTACTGATTCAGTGCATTGAATTAAGTTTATACAAGTTTCACATTTTAAGGATCTTTGCAAAAAAATGTGAGTTTATGTGTTTATTCTGTATATATATAAGATTATAAACTAATATATCAGAATATTATTTATTCCCTAATATCAGCCTGATAAAATCCAGTCAGACTGTGTTTATTGTTTAATATGATCATGCTGCACAGAGACATGAATGTTAGGAATTAACAGTAAA
>NW_026910688.1:37500-42500 GCF_963691925.1 Scomber scombrus | reverse complement strand
AGCGCAGCTCAATTTAAAAGGCGGATTGTGTTGTGCTGCTACTACAGTAATTACGGTAGCCTGAAGGCGCTCATTCAGCTGTCATCAGGCTACCGTAATTACTATAGTAGCCGTGCAGCTATATTTAAAAGGCGGCTTGTGTTGTGCTGCTACTACAGTAATTACGGTAGCCTGAAGGCACTCATTCTGCTGTCATCAGGCTACTGTAATTATTTTAGTAGCCGTGCAACTCAATTTAAAAGGCGTGTTGTGTTGTGCTGCTACTACAGTAATTACGGTAGCCTGAAGGCACTCATTCTGCTGTCATCATGCTACTGTAATTACTGTAGTAGCAGTGCAACTCAATTTAAAAGGCGTGTTGTGTTGTGCTGCTACTACAGTAATTACGGTAGCCTGAAGACGCTCATTCTGCTGCCACCAGGTTACCGTAATTACTATAGTAGCCGTATACCTCAATTTAAAAGGCATATTGTGTTGTGTTGCTACTACAGTAATTATGGTAGCCTGAAGGCACTCATTCTGCTGTGATCGCGCTACCGTGATTACTATTATAGCAGTGCAGTTCAATTTAAAAGACAGATTGTGTTGTGATGCTACTACAGTAATTACGGTAGCCTGAAGGCGCTCATTCTGCTGTGATCAGGCTACCGTGATTACTATAGTAGCCGTGCAGCTTAATTGAAAAGGCGTATTGTGTTGTGTTATACTGAGAAGTTCCTCTAATAAGATGTTAAACTCATTTATATCTGAGATAAGACTGAATATCTAAAACACCTGCAGCCTCCAAACTAGTCATAAAGGTTAAACACACCTGACAACAAGATACTGAACGTTTATGGAGGCAGAATTTATTACAGAGTTACAGCTGCTCTGTGTTTACCTCATAAACCTGCTGAATATAAACACTATCTGCTGTTATAATGCTGACAGCTGACAGTCTGTTATCAGAAGTACTCTGATCCTTTACTGCAGTAAAAGTACCAATACAGTCATATAATAATACAGCATGAAATATCCTACTGCAGTATTATGAGCGATGTAGTATGCAGTATTACAGTAAAAGTACTGCAGTATTATGAGTGATGTAGTATGCAGTATTACAGTAAAAGTACTGCAGTATTATAGTGATGTAGTATGCAGTATTACAGTAAAAGTACTGCAGTATTATGAGCGATGTAGTATGCAGTATTACAGTAAAAGTACTGCAGTATTATGAGTGATGTAGTATGCAGTATTACAGTAAAAGTACTGCAGTATTATAGTGATGTAGTATGCAGTATTACAGTAAAAGTACTGCAGTATTATGAGCGATGTAGTATGCAGTATTACAGTAAAAGTACTGCAGTATTATGAGTGATGTAGTATGCAGTATTACAGTAAAAGTACTGCAGTATTATGAGCGATGTAGTATGCAGTATTACAGTAAAAGTACTGCAGTATTATGAGTGATGTAGTATGCAGTATTACAGTAAAAGTACTGCAGTATTATAGTGATGTAGTATGCAGTATTACAGTAAAAGTACTGCAGTATTATGAGCGATGTAGTATGCAGTATTACAGTAAAAGTACTGCAGTATTATGAGTGATGTAGTATGCAGTATTACAGTAAAAGTACTGCAGTATTATAGTGATGTAGTATGCAGTATTACAGTAAAAGTACTGCAGTATTATGAGCGATGTAGTATGCAGTATTACAGTAAAAGTACTGCAGTATTATGAGTGATGTAGTATGCAGTATTACAGTAAAAGTACTGCAGTATTATAGTGATGTAGTATGCAGTATTACAGTAAAAGTACTGCAGTATTATAGTGATGTAGTATGCAGTATTACAGTAAAAGTACTGCAGTATTATAGTGATGTAGTATGCAGTATTACAGTAAAAGTACTGCAGTATTATAGTGATGTAGTATGCAGTATTACAGTAACAGTACTGCAGTATTATAGTGATGTAGTATGCAGTATTACAGTAAACGTACTGCAGTATTATAGTGATGTAGTATGCAGTATTACAGTAAACGTACTGCAGTATTATAGTGATGTAGTATGCAGTATTACAGTAAAGTAGTGGTTTGGTCCTCTGACTGATATATTATTATTATGACATCATTAGATTATTAATAGTGAAGCATCAGTGTTAGAGCAGCATGTTACTGTTGTAGCTGCTGGAGGTGGAGCTAGTTTACACTACTTTATATACAGTTAGCTAGTTTAGTCCAGTGGTTCCCAACCTAGGGGTGGGGCCCCTCCAAAGGGTCAGCAGATAAATGTGAGGGGTGGTGAGATGATTAATGGGAGAGGAAAGAAGAAAAAACTACACTGTACTACAGTAAAGTACAAGTACCTTTAACTGTACTACAGTAAAGTACAAGTACTTCAAACTGTACTGCAGTAAAGTACAAGTACCTCAAACTGTACTGCAGTAAAGTACAAGTACCTTTAACTGTACTACAGTAAAGTACAAGTACTTCAAACTGTACTGCAGTAAAGAACAAGTACCTCAAACTGTACTGCAGTAAAGTACAAGTACCTCAAACTGTACTACAGTAAAGTACAAGTACTTCAAACTGCACTGCAGTAAAGTACAAGTACCTTTAACTGTACTACAGTAAAGTACAAGTACTTCAAACTGTACTGCAGTAAAGAACAAGTACCTCAAACTGTACTGCAGTAAAGTACAAGTACCTCAAACTGTACTACAGTAAAGTACAAGTACTTCAAACTGCACTGCAGTAAAGTACAAGTACCTTTAACTGTACTACAGTAAAGTACAAGTACTTCAAACTGTACTGCAGTAAAGTACAAGTACCTCAAACTGTACTACAGTAAAGTACAAGTACTTCAAACTGTACTGCAGTAAAGTACAAGTACCTTCAACTGTACTACAGTAAAGTACAAGTACCTCAAACTGTACTGCAGTAAAGTACAAGTACCTTTAACTGTACTACAGTAAAGTACAAGTACTTCAAACTGTACTGCAGTAAAGAACAAGTACCTCAAACTGTACTGCAGTAAAGTACAAGTACCTCAAACTGTACTACAGTAAAGTACAAGTACTTCAAACTGCACTGCAGTAAAGTACAAGTACCTTTAACTGTACTACAGTAAAGTACAAGTACTTCAAACTGTACTGCAGTAAAGAACAAGTACCTCAAACTGTACTGCAGTAAAGTACAAGTACCTCAAACTGTACTACAGTAAAGTACAAGTACTTCAAACTGCACTGCAGTAAAGTACAAGTACCTTTAACTGTACTACAGTAAAGTACAAGTACTTCAAACTGTACTGCAGTAAAGTACAAGTACCTCAAACTGTACTACAGTAAAGTACAAGTACTTCAAACTGTACTGCAGTAAAGTACAAGTACCTTCAACTGTACTGCAGTAAAGGGTTATATTTATATTATATTTTTATTATTATATTTATATATTTATATATTTAAGGAGCTAACAGAGAGGCTGATTCAGTTACAGACTCGTGACTCTCAGCAGTGAGTCCTGAGGATACTAACATGATATCCAACCAGCAGATAAATAAACATAATAACCAGATTAACAATAACAGTAACACTGAGCTTCCTGTCTGATGTTATTACATTAAACTAAGCTAGCAGAGCTAACAGTTAGCATCAGGGCGCTAACGTCACATGACAGCTGTTATTAACGCGGCTGACAGCTACCTGCTCCTCATCACACCGACGTTAAATAACAACCGATGTGTTTATCTCACCTGCATCCGATGAAACTCCTCCTCTGACAGAGCCTGCGACATGGCCATGGTTCACCTGGGCAGCCGGAGCTAGCAGGCTAGCAGGCTAACAGGCTATAAACGGCTAGCGGAGGAGATGAGGAGGAGAGCAGCTCAGAGGCGGACACGAGCGGGGAGGTCTCACTCTGACCGTGTTTCAGAGGACCGGAAGGCTCACTCTGACTGTGTTTCAGAGGACCGGAGGGCTCACTCTGACTGTGTTTCAGAGGACGGAGGACTGACTCTGACCGTGTTTCAGAGGACCGGAGGGCTCACTCTGACTGTGTTTCAGAGGACCGGAGGGCTCACTCTGACTATGTTTCAGAGGACGGAGGGCTCACTCTGACTGTGTTTCAGAGGACGGAGGGCTCACTCTGACCGTGTTTCAGAGGACCGGAGGGCTCACTCTGACTGTGTTTCAGAGGACCGGAGGGCTCACTCTGACTGTGTTTCAGAGGACCGGAGGGCTCACTCTGACTGTGTTTCAGAGGACCGGAGGGCTCATTCTGACTGTGTTTCAGAGGACCGGAGGGCTCACTCTGACTGTGTTTCAGAGGACGGAGGGCTCACTCTGACTGTGTTTCAGAGGACCAGAGGGCTCACTCTGACTGTGTTTCAGAGGACGGATGGCTCACCCTGACTGTGTTTCAGAGGACCGGAGGGCTCACCCTGACTGTGTTTCAGAGGACCGGAGGGTTCACTCTGACTGTGTTTCAGAGGACCGGAGGGCTCACTCTGACTGTGTTTCAGAGGACAGAGTACTCACTCTGACTGTGTTTCAGAGGACCAGAGGGCTCACTCTGACTGTGTTTCAGAGGACGGAGGGCTCACTCTGACTGCGTTTCAGAGTGACACAAAATGGGACAGTTGGTCCAAATCACACGCAGTTTGTAGGAAGTTGTAGTAACTGTTGGCTCTTGCAATATTCTGGTGATTTTCTTGAATTATTGCAACCACAACATCGCAATTTCCTGCAGGGACTGAAATATATCACGTTTACACAATCCATGCCTGCAACAGTTCAGCTTAACACACTCTAGTCTTTATATTCTCTATTGTCGTATATGTGTATATGTATCCAAATAAGTCAAATGTTCATCTTCTATATTTCAACGTTACAGTGTTTTTAGTACCAGTCTTTTTGTTACCATACTTCCACCACAGCTCAACAGGGAAACACTAAGAGGGAATTTACTGCTGAAAAGACTGATACTACAAAAAGTACTACTACTACTACTACTACTACTACTACTAC
>NW_026910688.1:27500-32500 GCF_963691925.1 Scomber scombrus | reverse complement strand
TTTTTGCTACTTTTATATTTATATATATATATAGAGAGAGATATAGATATATATAAATATATATATAAATATATCTACGTACTACTGTCTCTACCGCTGGGTCACTTCGAGCAGGTGAATAAATAACTCCTGCATTCAAAACCTTATGTGTTAGAGTTAAAGAACCTAAAGTACTGAGATATATTCATTATGCTTAAAACAGAAGAAGCCCCTCAGTGAGAGTTTATTATTATCATATTATTATATTATTATTATTATTATTATTAGATATGATATTATCTGGATTCATGTGTTCATGCATAAGCAGCGTTTAATTTAGTGTTTTAACTTTTTAACCCTCCTGTTGTCCTCGAGTCAAGGAAGGGAGGAAGAAGGAAGGAAAGGAGGGAGGGAGGAAGGAAGGAAGGGAGGGTGGGAGGAAGGAAGGAAGGGAGGAAGAAGGAAGGAAAGGAGGGAAGAAGGAAGGAAGGAAGGGAGGGTGGGAGGAAGGAAGGAAGGGAGGAAGAAGGAAGGAAAGGAGGGAGGGAGGAAGGGAGGGAGGGAGGAAGGAAAGAAGGAAAGGAGGGAGGAAGGAAGGGAGGAAGAAGGAAGGAAAGGAGGGAGGAAGGAAGGGAGGAAGGAAGGAAAGGAGGGAGGAAGGAAGGAAGGTAGGAGGGAGGGAGGGAGAAAGGAAAAGAGGAAAGGAGGAAGAAAGGAAAGAAGGACAGAGGAAAGAGGGAAGGAAAGAAAGAGAGAAGGAGCGAGGAAGGAAGGACAGAAGGAAGGAAGAAAGGGGCATGGAGGAAGGAAAGAAGGAAGGAAGGAAAGAGAGAGGGAGGAAAGAAAGAAAGAGAGAAGGAGGGAGGGAGGAAGGACAGACGGAGGGAAGGAAGGAAGGAAGGAAAAAAGGAACAGTCAAAACAGACGGGGTACATTTGACCCGAGAGATATATTTTATATATATGCATATAAACAAGTTAAACCTGTGTTTATTTATTTATTTATTTATTTTAAATCAGATCCAGTAGCATGTATATTCATATTAGTCTGATAAATAATTAATTAAATAAATGAGTCTTTATTAAACTCACATGAGAACTTTTGGCGCCTAAAAAGAGAGAAAAGCTTTAGTATGTGGAGCCCAAACTACTCAGCATAAGTATAGAAGCATGTGTGTGTGTGTGTGTGTGTGTGTTTGTGTGTGTGTGTGTGTGTGTGTATCATTATTATTATTATTATTATGATGATGATGATGATGAAAGGCCGGTCTTGTTTTCCTGCTTGTTGATTTCCTGGAAAAACCTGCTGCTGTGTTGTTTGTCTCACTATTCAAACAAGCTGCTGCCAATAATCTGATAAACTGTGAGTGAAACATGCGACGCTCTGAGGCTCTGAGGCTCTGAGGGCTCTGAGGGCGTTGCTCTAAAACCTGAAAGTTGAAAACAATCTCTCCTCTGATTGGTCGGCTGCGTCTGAGGCGAGAAAATCAACAAATACAGGAAGAGACATATGAGTCAATGGGCCTTTTAGAGTAGCAGATTCAGTCTTTACTCTTTTACATACTGTTCATAATTAGTCTCTACACCAATTATCATTCATTAAATCTCCATCAGTCATTAATACATGTTTGATTTATCCTTAATGAAGCTGTGAGAGAGCAAGAGAGAGTTTATTCTTTTTATTTATGGGGAAAAAAAGACATTTACAATCACTATTTTATAGTCCAGGTGAACATTTGATAGAATATGAAGAATACAACATGTTTGAATGTGTGTTCTTGGTTTTTTTTGTGCATTTGCATATACAGAAATATGTATCAGCTGCACAAAAATGCAAAAAAGTGATGCACATTATTTCCATTTTTGTAAACTGTGGATCACTCAATTGTAAAAATGGGTCAAATGTGACTTTCAACAGTATGTAAAGTTGAAATAACTCATATTCTTTTACACATTTCCAGCTTCTATATTAATATTCTGAGTCTCTACTGAAATAAAAACTCCTTTTTTATCTTCTACTGGTCCTTTATGCAGCCGCTCAGTTCAGCCTCTGTCTGAAACTGTTTTAGCTCCTGTCTCTTTAAGAACCCTGGAATATGGAAACACCTTAGCAACCACCTTAGCGACCAGCCTAGCAACCAGCCTTAGCAACCAGGATTCCGGAATCAAACTCCTTATTTATCTTCTACTGGTCCTTTATGCAGCCGCTCAGTTCAGCCTCTGTCTATTAACAGGCCCCCCCTCCTCCTCCTGATGAGCCCACTCTGCTCTGATTGGTCGGCTTCAGGAAGCTTCTACATAAACTAACTATAGTAGCAGGATTTCACTTCTTTTTCTCCTTCTTTACTCCAAATGTTCAACTTCTCAAATCACATCCGTACATGTTGGAGCTGAATCACATCTGAGATATGAGAGTGGAGACGCCTTAGCAACCGCCTTAGCAACCGCCTTAATAACCACCTTAGCAACCGCCTTAATAACCACCTTAGCGACCACCTTAATAAACACCTTAGCAACCACCTTAGTAATCACCTTAGCAACCGCCTTAGCAACCACCTTAGCAACCACCTTAGCAACCACCTTAGGAACCGCCTTAGCAACCACCTTAGGAACTGCCTAAGTAACCACCTTAGGAACTGCCTTAGCAACCACCTTAGTAATCACCTTAGCAACCGCCTTAGCAACCACCTTAGGAACCGCCTTAGCAACGACCTTAGGAACTGCCTTAGCAACCACCTTAGGAACTGCCTTAGCTAAGTAACTAACAAACTAACAAACTAAGTAACTACGTAAGTAAGTAACGAACTAAATAACAAACTAAGTAACAAACTAAGTAACGAACTAACTAAGTAACTAACTCTGCTCTGATTGGTCGGCTTCAGGAAGCTTCTACATAAACTAACTATAGTAGCAGGATTTCACTTCTTTTTCTCCTTCTTTACTCCAAATGTTCAACTTCTCAAATCACATCCGTACATGTTGGAGCTGAATCACATCTGAGATATGAGAGTGGAGACGCCTTAGCAACCGCCTTAGCAACCAAGCTTACAGTAACAGGATTTGTCTTCTTTTTTCCTCCGTAAAGCTCCTCAAGTTTGCAGATAGCTCACTGATCCAGGCTGGTAGTGACAGAGCTAATGGTGTGGTGCATATACAGATATATTGATTATAGAGTTATCTATGGCTAGGATCAATATGATCACTATTAAACACAAGATGCTGGGAAGGAGCATGCAAGACATTAAAATCAATACCTTTAAACCCTTTATATAGACATTTACAGGCTTGAAAAATGCAGAAGAAAGTCCATTAAACAGCCCAATTATAAGTTTGTTTTAATTAATATGTGAATTATTTCATGCTTCAGCAAACCAGACACATTTATGTTTCCGTCACAGAAGTGTAGCTCCAGTTAGAAGCTCGATATTTTTTCTCGTGTGAAAGTTTCTAGTGTGTAAAATCAGAAGCTCAGAAAGTCGGTCGAGTCTAAAAGAAGCGAAGCTGCAGCCGCTTTCTGTTCATACTTACATAACACTAGGCTCTGAATACACTTCTGTGGCTGGAGAGAAAATAACCTGCAGGGTTCACAATGCTGAGAACACACACACACACACACACACACACACACACACACACACACACACACACACACACACACACACATAACATTATTAAAAGTCATGCAACACTTTCATTACTTTCATTTACACTTAATTACAACACAAAGATGAGACAGTACAGATATATATATAAAGGCTCGTAGCAGTTTGCGCTTAAACATGCTTCAGAAACTAAGAGAAGGACCTTGTGTCACTTATTTATACATACATCTTCTACTTCTTCTTCTTCTTCTTCTTCTCCTTCTTCTTCTTCTTCTTCTTCTTCTTCTTCTTCTTCTTCTTCTTCTTCTTCTTCTTCTTTTTTGCAAGACTCTGAAAGCATCATTAAATACAACCTGAAGCTTTTTCAGTTTAGCTGTGATTACACCATAGATGTGCTGCATAGAGTAGAGTAGAGTTAGGGGTGTTTGATATGCAGCGTCGGGGTTGCTACTCAAAAAATGTAATCTATTACACATTACTCATTACTGGGGGGAAAAGTAATGCATTACATGACTTAATTACTCCCTGTGGAAAGTAATTACACTACTAGTTACATTTTGTAGATGGAGGCTGATGGTGTAGATGGAGGCTGATGGTGTAGATGGAGTCTGATGGTGTAGATGGAGTCTGATGGTGTAGATGGAGTCTGATGGTGTAGATGGAGGACAGGTGTGTAATAAGGAGCAGCTGAACTCAATTAGGAAACCCAGAAACCAAAAACACCATGATGACACGTTCAGTATTATCGGAGCTTAACGAGCAACATGAGCTTTGGCTGCTTGGTTGATGTCTGCAGACACTCAGCTTCTACTGCGGAGTATTAGGAGAAAAAAAAGAAGAAAAAGAGAATGAAACGAACTTCCTGCGGAGGCTTGACCACAGTAGCAGGATCGAACCAAGTTAGTAGAGCGACTGACGGCCAGCAGCTGGAGTGTGAAGGTGATTTTCTGAAGTGGTTCAACTGTTTTCATAACTGATAAATGTGTCATATCAATAACGTAAAGCCTATTCTTTCTCTTTTTCTTTTTTTTGCCTGGCTTTATTTTTTTTTAGTGCCGGACTTTTTTTTATTTATTGCCTGTTTTTCTTTTCCGTACTCTTTTTATTTATTTATTTTTTCGTGTCGGACTTTTTTTTTTTTTTCTCGTGTCGGACTTTTTTTTTTTTTTTCTCGTGTCTGACTTTTTTTTTTTTTTTTTCGTGTCTGACTTTTTTTTTTTTTTTTTTCTTCTTGTGTTGGACTTTTTTTTTTTTTTTTCGTGTCTGACTTTCTTTTTTTTTTTTTTTACTTGTGCCGGACTTTTTTTTTTATTTTTTTCGTGTCTGACTTTTTTTTTTTTTTTCTTGTGTCTGACTTTTCTTCTTTTTTTTTTACTTGTGCCAGACTTTTTTTTTTTCTTTTTTTGCCTGGCCCTAATAC
>NW_026910688.1:5000-12500 GCF_963691925.1 Scomber scombrus | reverse complement strand
CTTCCTTCCTTCCATCCTTCTTCCTCCCTCCCTCCTTCTCTCTTTCTTTCCTACCTTCCTTCTTTCTTTCCTCCATCCCCCTTTCTTCCTTCCTACCTCCTACCTTCCTCCCTCCTACCTACCTTCCTTCCTTCCTTCCTTTGTTCCTTCCTTCCTCCCTTCTTTCTTCCGCACTTCCTTCCTTCCTTTCCTTCCTCCCTCCTACCTTAATTCCTTTCCTACCATCCTTCCTTCCTTCCTTTACTTCCCTCCTTCCTTCCTTCCTTCCTCCCTTCTTTCCTCCATCCTTCCTTCCTTCCTTCCTTTCCTTTCTCCCTCCTACCTACCTTCCTTCCTTCCTTCCTTCGTTCCTTCCTTCCTCCCTTCTTTCCTCCGTCCTTCCTTCCTTCCTTCCTTCCTTCCTTTCCTTCCTCCCTCCTACCTTAATTCCTTTCCTTCCTTCCTTCCTACCTTCCTTCCCTCCTACCTTCCTTCCTTCTTTCCTCCTTCCTTCCTGCTCATGTTACCTGATTAATTTACATGTTTTATTCATTTATAAGTAGTTATTAGATGACATAGGTATAGTACACTGATGTAGTAACTGAGTTTCACCACTAGATGGAGTTTATGGTTTGTGTCTGTTTACAGGTCAATGATGTGTTTATGTCCATGTGGTTTAGTTTAAATTTAAAGGGGTTAAAATGTGAAAATGAACTTATGAATAACTTGCACACATTCATTCAGACAGACAGACAGGCAGACAGACAGACTGTGAGACAGACAGACAGACAGACAGACAGACAGACAGACAGACAGACAGACAGACAGACAGACAGAGAGAGAGAGAGAGAGAGAGAGACAGGCAGGCAGACAGACAGAGAAAGAGAGAGAGACAGGCAGGCAGACAGACAGACAGACAGACAGGCAGACAGACAGACAGACAGACAGACAGACAGACAGAGAGAGAGAGAGACAGACAGACAGACAGACAGACAGGACAAACAGGCAGACAGGGAGACAGGCAGACAGGCAGACAGATAGACAGACAGACAGACAGACAGGCAGACAGACAGACAGACAGACAGGCAGACAGGCAGACAGGCAGACAGATAGACAGACAGACAGACAGGCAAACAGACAGACAGACAGACAGACAGACAGACAGGCAGACAGACAGACAGACAGACAGACAGACAGACAGACAGGCAGACAGACAGACAGACAGACAGGCAGACAGGCAGACAGATAGACAGACAGGCAGACAGACAGACAGACAGACAGACAGACAGAGAGAGAGACAGACAGACAGGCAGACAGGCAGACAGACAGACAGACAGACAGACAGACAGGCAGGCAGACAGGCAGACAGACAGACAGACAGACAGACAGACAGGCAGGCAGGCAGACAGACAGACAGACAGACAGACAGACAGGCAGTGAGACAGACGGGATGTTTGTTGCCCCATTTTTTTTAAAGTACTGGCGGGCTTTCAACGTCCAACTCCGATATGATTTTGAGTCAAGGTTGATGTCGCCTCCTTAGAGACCGAGCACAATTAAAACCCTCCTTCACCCTGCAGGGGACACATCTCATTACTCTGCTTTCACTTTGTTTAGACACAGTTACAAACTCAGTTATATCTGCACTAATCTGACAGTTGACACAATAAACTGCTCTGTTGATATCTGTGGCTACGACTTTGTTATTGAAGTTGTATTAACCCTCCTGTTGTCCTCACGTCAAGAAAGGACAGGAGGAAGGGAGGGCAGAAGGAAGGAAGGAAGGAAGGAAGGAAGGAAGGAAGGAAAGAAGGAAAGAAAGGAGAAGGGAGGGAGGGATGGAGGAAAAGAGGAAGGGAGGAAGGAGAGAAGGAATGAAGGAAGGAAGGAGGGAAGGAAGGAAGGAAGGAAGGAATGAAGGAAGGAAGGAAGGAAGGAGGAGGGAGCAAAGAAAGAGGGAAGGAGGGGGAGAACGAAGGAAAAATTAAAGAAAGAGGGAGGAAGGAACAGTCAAAAGAGATGGGGTCAATTTGACCCGGGAGGACAACGGAAGGGTTAAAAGAACTGGTGAAACACAGCGATGACACACGCTAAAACAGGAACAAAGCAGCTCAAAGTTTATTGTGTGAGGAAATGAAAAAAAGTACAGAGTAATAATAAAAAAAACAACTTCTCTCTTTTTTTCTTCCTCTCTGCAGGAACAGTATCGGTTCATTTTCACAGCTGCCACCTGTATGTTAGAGCGAGTCCTGCAGGCGGCCGGCCGTCACCACTACTGTACTGTGCCTGAGGTAAAACAAACACACATATAAACACACACACACACCCAGACAGAGAGAGAGACAGAGAGAGAGAGAGAGAATTCACTTCATTTATATTCACTGTCAAGTGTTGCAATAAACAAGCGTGCTAGGAGCGAGAGGAGGTGGAGAGAAAAGGCCACAGCTGCAGAAAGAGGAAGTTATCCGACTTCCTGTATGCAAACCGGTCTGCTGCTGCTGCTAAGTGTTTGAGAGTTTCAGTGTTTGAGAGTTGATCATCCAGAACAGGCAGAGAGAGAGGAAATCTACCGACAACTAGAGTAAAAAAACTAATGGAAGACGCTCTTTAAAGGAGGTAAGTCGACCTTTAACCTTTACTGTGAGGACCAGAGAGGTAGTTATTATAATAAACAGGTTTAAATACATCATGTTACGTAATACTAAAATCGATGTCTAACTGTTTCTCTCAGATTCATCAAGTGGCCGTTTGCAGTATTTTTACATTGTAGAGTTGCTCCTTTAAGTATCTGAGTACTTCTTCTTCCACCTCGGCTAGATTCAGTTACTTTCATGCAGCTGTTTTCTTGCTTATCTCACAAATTCACGAGAAACTGACGATAGATACCGATATTTAAAATGACATTTCGGCTCATTTTCACTCCGTTAACTTGTATTTCATTTGCAAAAGCATGTTGTTTTTTAAAAAATCAGCAGAATCAACATAAATGCGGTATACATACATAGACACATGCACCCACACCCTTACTTATCTCGACAGCTCAGTCAATTTACACACTTTTTCACACATATATATATATACACCATACCCACTCCTACTTATACAGCATGCAACTTTGCAACCTCCAAACAGTGAGACCTGCCTGTTACTTTAACTTCAGTAGAGTATCTGAGTATTTCTTCTTCCACCTCGGCTAGATTCAGTTACTTTCATGCAGCTGTTTTCTTGCTTATCTCACAAATTCACGAGAAACTGACGATAGATACCGATATCTAAAATGACATTTCGGCTCTTTTTCACTCCGTTAACTTGTATTTAATTTGCAAAAGCATGTTGTTTTTTATCTCATTCTTCCTTGGTGGGTAAAAGCTCGTTCAGTGACCAGGATGTAAAACCAAACTGTGGCTTAGCTCGACATCTAAACTCAAAAACATCCAAACAGTGAGACCTGCCTGTTACTTTAACTTTAGTAGAGTATCTGAATACTTCTTCTTCTTTTTCCACCTCGGCTACATTCACTTACTTTCATGCAGCTGTTTGCTCGCTTATCTCACAGATTCACTTCTCCTTTATAGCTCATCATAAATGGAAACACTGATATTTCCACTCTGTTAACTTTGTACCCAAATATGCAAAAGCACATCATGTTGGTTTTATCTCTCTTTAGAAAAAAATAAAAAGGATTCGATGTCAGTAAAAAACTCGTCGGTTGACCCAGATGTTGACGTCCATGATGTCTTGCTGCATACGTCCTATAAAAGCAACCCGCTTCAGACGACTGTAACTGATTTGTAAACATAACTGTGGTTTAGACTAGTCTGCTTTATAGATGACATGAACCACACTGTACATACTTTACACATATATATGATGAAGAGGAAGTGTGTCACAGCGAAAACCACTCTGGCAGTTTGTGGGTTACCTCACCGGCTAACCTTAATGTATTCCATCACTGTATTGGTTGTTTGTTATGTTAGGTGATAGATATCCAGGATACGATTATATATATATATATATATAAAGTCAGATAAGAAGTTAAGTGAGGTTAAAAACATGAGTACAAAGCGTGCAGCTGTGTGAAAATAGAGATATAGGGGTTTAAGCTCCTTGAAGCTGCTGTGGTCAACGAAGTACAGCAGCTTCTGTTTGTTGTATCAGACGCTGCCGAATGCTGAAGCAGACGTGTGTTAGTCGGCTGTATTTACACCATAAAGGAAGAAGTAACTACTACTACTTGTTTAACCCTTTACATACTGTTCAGGGTCAAATTTAACAGCTTGTAAAAACACCCTGAATGTCTTTTATTGGCCCAAAATGCACCAAAATGAAACTTTTTTAAATGTTATATTTTTGTTAAATGCTACAAATGTTCTGGGTCAGATTATCTCCGTATCTATTGCCATGTGTTTTAGTGAAATGAATAGTTAATAGTTTTAATAAGATAGTAGTTCTTTTTATGATGTAGCAGTGAAGACTGATGGCTCTAATGGTTATACAATAAACCCCACAGTTCCATAAAGTTCTGCTCATTTTCAATTAACATTTAACCACCAAAAAGAGATGCAAAAATGACTAAAAGAGACTTAATTTGACTAAAGAAACCAAAAAACTACCAATAAGAGACATAAAAACGACAAAAAAGAGACATAAAAAATGAGTTAAATCAACCTACAGTTAGTTTGAGTGACAGCTTCCATCTAGTTACCATAGCAACGTAGAGATGTAGAGACTAAAGAGACTCAAAACTACCAAAAAGAGACATTTCATTCATTATAACTATGTTATATTTTCATGTCTGAGGTAAAATAGGACATGATATTGTGTGATAGGAGATGTTTAGTGGTGTAAAAGCTAAAAAATACACTCTCTCTGCTCTCTGACACATGAATCAAGGTTTAATCACATTTATTGATCAGTCAGATCCACTATTGATGCTTTCTAAACACATCTGTGCTTCAACATTTGGTATAGACACTTTTTATGAGAGTAGAATATGAACAGTATGTGAAGGGTTAAAGACATTTTGCTCTGATGAAATAATAAAACTTCTGATGATTTGAAACATCCAAAACTATTTATTGAAGAAAATTGTTTGGCTGTGTAATTAAAGTCAGAGCAGATAATCCTGCTTTAACCCTCCCGTTGTCCTCGAGTCAAGGAAGGAAGGGAGGAAGAAGGGAGGGAGGGAGGGAGGGAGGAAGGGAGGGAGGAAGGGAGGAAGGAAAAAGGAAGGAAAGGAGAGAGGAAGGAAGGAAGGAAGGAAGGAAGGAAGGAAGGAAGGAAGGAAGGAAGGAGGGAGGAAGGAAGGACGGGACGAAGGAAGAAGGAAGGGTAGGAGGGGAGGAAGGAAGGAGGGAAGGAGGAAGAAGGAAAGGAAGGAAGGAAGGGGCGGAGGAAAGAGGAAGGAAGAAAGGAAGGAAAGGAAGGAAGGTATGAGGGAGGAAGGAAAGGAAGGAAGGAAGGGACGAAGGAAGAAGGAAGGTAGGAGGGAAGGAAGGAAGGAGGAAGGAAGGAAAGAAAGGAAGGAAGGACGGAGGAAAGAAGGAAGGAAGAAAGGAAGGAAAGGAAGGAAGGTATGAGGGAGGAAGGAAAGGAAGGAAGGAAGGACGGAGGAAAGACAGAAGGAAGGAAGGTAGGAGGGAGGGAGGAAAGAAGGAAGGAGGGAGGGAGGGAGGGAGGGAGGAAGGGGAGGGAGGAAGGAAGAAGGAAAGGAGGGAGGAAGGAAGGAAGGAAGGAAGTAAAAGGAAGGAAAGGAGGGAGGAAGGAAGGAAGGGACGAAGGAAGAAGGAAGGTAGGAGGGAAGGAAGGAAGGTAGGAAGGAAGGAAGGAAGGAGGGAAGAAGGAAAGGAAGGAAGGAAGGACGGAGGAAAGAAGGAAGGAAGAAAGGAAGGAAAGGAAGGTATGAGGGAGGAAGGAAAGGAAGGAAGGAAGGGACGAAGGAAGAAGGAAGGTAGGAGGGAAGGAAGGAAGGAAGGAAGGTAGGAGGGAGGAAGGAAAGAAAGGAAGGAAGGACGGAGGAAAGAAGGAAGGAAGAAAGGAAGGAAAGGAAGGAAGGTATGAGGGAGGAAGGAAAGGAAGGAAGGAAGGACGGAGGAAAAGACAGAAGGAAGGAAGGTAGGAGGGAGGGAGGAAAGAAGGAAGGAGGGAGGGAGAAAGGAAAAGAGGAAGGGAGGAAGGAAGGAAAGAAGGACAGAGGAAAGAAGGAAGGTAGGGGGATGGAGGAAAGAAACTATTGATGCTTTCTAAACACATCTGTGCTTCAACATTTAGTATTAACACTTTTTATGAGGGTAGAATATGAAGTGTGTGAAGGGTTAAACTGAGTCAATGCTGCACCAGACGTGTTGTGGTCGGCCGCATTTCAGCGATAAAGGAAGAAGTACCTTTAATCCACTTCACATGTTCCTCTAACCTTTTAACGGAGAGATTATTTTAGCCTGAAGTGAACCTGAGCAGACCTTTAACCACAGCGCTGTCACATCATGAAACATCATTATAGATGTGTGACAGACCTGCTGGTGGTGGCACTAGGTTAGAAAACGCTGCTGGAGTCACATGATCAAACCATGAAGGACTGATATGTGTATATATAGTAGGGATGGGTATGGTTTAACCCTCCTGTTGTCCTCGAGTCAAGGAAGGAAGGGAGGGAGAAAGAAGGAAGGGAGGGAGGAAGGAAGGATGGAAGGGAGGAAGAAGGAAGGAAGGAAAGAAGGACAGACGAAAGAAGGAAGGAAGGACAGAAGGAAGGGAGGTCAGAGAGAGGAAGGGAAGAAAGAGAGGAGGGAGGGCAGGAAGGAAAGGAAAGAAAGAGAGACGGAGGGAGGAAGGGAGGAAGGGAGGAAGGAAAGGAAGTAAGGAGGGAGGAAGGGAGGAAGGTAGGAAGAAAGGGGGATGTAGGAAGGAAAGAAGGAAGGGAGGTCAGAGAGAGGAAGGGAAGAAGGAAAGGAAGGAAGGAGGAAGGAAAGAAGGAGGGAGGGAGGGAGGAAGGAATATTTGTTGCTCCTGTTATTATAGAAAGATTGTTATTGTCATTTCAAGTATATAATGAAACTCCATTTGAGCAGCATAAAAATATAAAATATAAGATATATACACTTAACACTAGAACACACAAACTTTCAAATATGTGTTGAATATAAATAAATCTATAAATAAGAGGCAATAAGACACGGCAGTTATACACAGTTCCTTGTTCAGTCAATTATTATCATTCTTTGTTCCTTGTTTTACTTCCATATTTTGGGGGTAATAATGCTCCTAGTTTCTGAACTACATTTCCCATAATGCTTTACGGCAGAGGTCTCCAACCCTGCTGCTGTAGAGCTGCTGTGCTGCATGTTCAGGTTTCTCTCCTCTCTAAAGTCCCATTTATGCTCAACGTACGTACAAAAATGTCTCCGTCACTGCTCACATACTTCCATGCGTCCTAACCCTAACCCATGGATGTTACCCAACACATCCACCAGGGGGCAGCGGAGGGTCAAAAGTTTATGACAACAACAAACTCAAAAACAAACA
>NW_026910687.1:0-12064 GCF_963691925.1 Scomber scombrus | reverse complement strand
CCGTCACCCCGAGGTCTTCTCCGTACTCGTACTGCTGAGAGTCTGCAAAGAGAAAGAAGGAGAGATAAGAGAGGGAAGAATGACTCTGTGATTCATTTATCATCCTGCTCAGTTATTAAAGACTTTAGTTTAATATCAGTTTATTATATATTTAATATTCTCCATCCCTCTAACCCTTTTCATTATAATTAGGTTTTATTTATTTATTCATTTTTAATTAATTGTATGTTTTTATGCTTCTACTTCTTTCTGTTAAATACTTTATATAAATAAAGCTGCTTTGTGCTTTTCTGTAAATATTAACAGACTTTTCCTTTCATATCTTTATCGATATTAATGATGATATTTATCCAGGCGGGGAGTTTCGGTCCTCTGAAATGAAGCCAATGTGGAAGTAACTTAAAACTGCATTCTATCAAAAGGCCACCAGGGGGCGACCGTTTTGGTGTCAAAAGGACTTCCGTCTCTATACAAGTCAATGGAGAATTCACCAACTTCTCACTTGATTTCTAACCTCAGTAAACGTTTTCAAAATGTGTTTATGGTCTCAATCGCTAGTTTAAATCCTTCTTCAATGCAGTATGATGTTCATTTGGGACATTTTGGCCTCCCTGATTTTATATGTGACGATAAAGCAGGGTATGCATTAGGGCGTGGCTACGTCGTGATTGACAGGTTGATTGGTTCACAGGTTCAGGAGGGCGCCTCATGCTCCTCCTGATGCCCATATAAGTAGAATCCGTATTTTTATTTTTCCCAGCATGCACCTGAAATTTTCAATATGGCGCTGCTCAGATCCGATACTATTGGCCTCCGAGCAGCAGTCCACAAACCAATGGGTGACGTCACGGATGTTACGTCCATTTCTTATATACAGTCTATGTATTTATCTGAGTGAAACGAGGTCCCACCTGCAGCTGCTGGAGTCTCTTCAGGAGTCTCTTCAGGAGCTTGGTATAACTCCTCCTGCGGTTGGCTCTGAGGCTCCAGCTCGTACAGCTGCTCTCCGTCTCCTCGGCGGCATCGTGGGTCACTTCCTCCGTGTTCTGACAACCGAGAAACAGAAGCTGGTTAAGTTGAGATGAAACTAAAGCAACAGTGAAAGCAACACGAGTTTTATTCCCTCATCAGTTAAAGCATGTAAACAAAGCTTTAAGTGTGTTTGAACTTCATCCTGAAGCCTTTTCAAGCATTCAATGGTTTTTATGTTGTTGTTCATCTAAAATGTTGTCATTCTATTTTGTTATATTTCACTGCTTATAAAATAATAACATAATAAATATATATATATATTTATTATGTTATTATTTTAACATGTTTGATGAAATAAACTAGAAGATAAATAGCTTTAACTGTGAGATGTGACTGTTTTATTGATTAAAATACTAATAAGTTAAGGAGGAGGAGAAGGGGGAAGAGGATGATGAGGGGGGGGGGGTGGGGGAAGAGGAGGATGAGGAGGGGGAGGAGGGAGAAGAGGAAGAGGAGGGGGAAAATTAGGAGGAGGAAAAGGAGGTGGAGGTGGAGGAGGAAGAGGAGGAGGAGGTGGAAGAGGAAGAGGAGGGGGAAGAGGAGGGGGAAGAGGAGGGGGAAGAGGAGGAGGGGAAGAGGAGGAGGAGGACGAGGAAGAAGAGGATGTGGAAGAGGAGGAAGGAAGAGGAGGAGAAGGAGGGGGAAGAGGAAGAGGCTGTTTTATTAATAAAATACTAATAAGTTAAACCGGATGCGTTCTCTACGTTACTAAGATGAATTAAATAGTATGAAGAGGAGGAGGAGGAGGAGGAGGAAGAAGAAGAGGAGGAAGAGGGGGAAAAGGAAGAGGAGGGGAAGAGGAGGAGGAGGAGAAGGAGGAGAAGGAGGGGGAAGAGGAGGAGGAGGAAGAGGAAGAGGAAGAAGAGGAGGAGGGGGAAGAGGAGGAGAAGAAGGAGGAGGTGGAAGAGGAGGGGGAAGAGGAGGAGGTGGAAGAGGAAGAGGAGGTGGAAGAGGAAGAGGAGGGGGAAGAGGAGGAGGGGGAAGAGGTGGAGGTGGAAGAGGAGGAAGAGGAAGAGGAGGAGGAGGAGGAGAAGGAGGAGGGGAAAGAGGAGGAGGATTTAAAAGATATCAGATAACTGCAGGAAGATGACTTTAAACTCACTACATAAAGTATAACACTCACTAAATATGTACTGCTCATATATATGTTGAAGCTTTCAGGGGTTATTTTGTACTTGTTGCTCACTTTCATCCATTTATCCTTTAAAATTAAAGTAAGAATCGACCATAAAGAGTAAAGAGTCTCATCTGGATATAAATGAAGTCTAAACAACAGCAGAGGAGCTCAGTACCTCGTATGTGGTGGCAGCGGCCGGCGGCTGCATGGCTGCGACCGGCGGCAGCATCGCAGCGGCTGCCGGCAGCTTAACTGGGGCGGCCGGCTGGACCGGTGGAGTCGGGCTGGGAGTGGGACTGGGTTCTGGTTCGGGGACAGGAGACGGGTTTCTGGCTTGCTCCTCCTCGTTCTTACGGCGCGCCTCCTCCTGCTCCTGCCGCTCTCGGGCCTGCCGACGAGCTCGCTCCTCCTCCGCTCTCTTCTTGTCCTCCTCGTCCTTCTGCTTGGCGATGTTCTCGAAGCGGGCCTTGATGCTTCCTGTGCTGCTGCCAGCTGGTGATGAAGAGTAAAGGGGTTAGAGAGAGGGTGATGATGATGATGGTGATGATGATGAAGATGATGATGAAGATGCTTACCAGCCTCCACAGGTTTGGTCTTCTGATAGGCCGAGGTCGGCTTCTCCACGTCTTCAAACGTCCCAGCACTCTGTTAACAAGAGAGGAAGATGAGGAGGAGACACACAGAGACACACACACACACACACACACACACACAAGAGACACACACACACACACACACACACACACACACACACACACACACACACACACACACACACAAGAGACACACACACACACACACACACACACACACACACACACACACACACACACACACACACACACACACACACACACACACACACACACACACACACACACACACACAGAGCAGAAACACACACACAGAGACACACACAGAGACAGAGCAGAAACACACACACACACACACAGAGCAGAAACACACACACACACACACACAGAGCAGAAACATACACACTGAGCAGATACACACACAGAGCAGAAATACACACACACACACACACACACACACACACACAGACAGAGCAGAAACACACACACACAGCAGAAACACACACACACACAGAGCAGACACACATAGAGCAGAAACACACACACACACACACACACAGAGAGCAGAAACACACACACACACACACACACACACACACAGAGCAGAAACACACACACACACACACACACAGAGAGCAGAAACACACACACACACACAGAGAGCAGAAACACACACACACACACACACAGAGAGCAGAAACACACACACACACACACACAGAGCAGAAACACACACACAGAGCAGAAACACACACACACACACACACACACACACACACACACACACACACGCTCTTACCTTATCCATTCGGTCATTCTGGACTCCAAACTTTCCTCCGAATCCTTTTGAATAATCTGATAATAAAAGAAGAGAAATTAAAGTTATTTAGTATTTAAAGCTCAACCTCAGCCAGCATCACCTGAACTTATTCACCAGAGCAGCAATTATTATTATATCTAACATTAAATTCATTATAGATTTCACTCTACTCATATTTAGAGTGACCCCCCCCCCCCTCCTCCCTCTCTGGTGTGTAACAGTTCAGATGAAGCTGACTTTTAGGCTGGATGATAAACAACAGAAGAAGAGCTGCTGGAGTCAGAGGATGGGCTGATGAGCTCATGCAAACCTGTAGAGGAGAGGAAGAGGAGGAAGAGGAGGAACAAAAAAAGTAACTTAAAAGGGACTGCATGCCTGAATGCAGAGGATCGATGTTAACATAAAGCCAGATGCTGGAGGAGGAGGAGGAGGAGGAGGAGGGGGGGGGGGGGGGGGGGGTCAGCAGCCATTTTGGCTCAAACTCAGCCGTGTGTCCGTGTGGTCGCAGGAGGAGGTGGGGGAGGAAGAGGAGGATAAGGAAGAGGAGAAGGAGGAGGTGGGTGAGGAGGAAGAGGAGAAGGAGGAAGAGGAGGGGGAGGAGGAGGAGGGGGAAGAGGAAGAAGAGGAGGGGGAAGAGGAGGTGAGGGAGGAGGAGGAGGAAGAGGAAGTGGAAGAGGTGGGGGAGGAAGAGGAGGATTAGGAAGAGGAGAAAGAGGAGAAAGAGGAGGTGGGGGAGGAAGAGGAGGAGGAGAAGGTGGGGGAGGAAGAGGAAGAAGAGGAAGAGGAAAGGAAGGAAGAGGAGGGGGAGGAGGAGGAGGAGAAGGAAGAAGAGGAGGAGGAAGTGGGTGAAGTGGAGGAGGAGGAAGAGGAGGTGGGTGAAGTGGAGTAGGAGGAGCAAGAGGAGGAGGAGGGGGAAGAAGAGGAGGAGGAGAATGAAGTGGAGGAGGAAGAGGAGGAGGAGGAGAAGGAGGAGGTGGAAGAGGAGGAAGAGGAGGAAGAGGTAGAATAGGAGGAGGAGGAGGAGGAAGAGGATAAGGAGGAGGGGGAGGAGGAGAAGGAGGAGGTGGGTGAAGTGGAGGAGGAGGAAGAGGAAGAGGAGGAGGGGGAAGAAGAGGAGGAAGAAGTGGAGGAGGGGGGTGGAGGAGAAGGAGGTGGGGGAGGAAGAGGAGGAGGACGCGGACATCTTCATCATGCAGAAGATGCAGATAATCAGCTTCATGGCTACAAACAGCAGCAGGAGGAATCAGGGTTGAGCTGATAAATAAATGTAATTTGTGTGAACTGTCTGTGCTGCAAAGTTGGTGGAGTTTTAACAGAGAGGTGGGCTGAGGGGGGGCGGGGGGGGGGGGTTATCTGACATAGGATGGGGGGGGGGAGTCGGTCACTTAATAGAAAACAGCTGTTACGGAGGAGGAGGAGGAGGACGGTGCCAAAGGAAGGAGTATCAAGCTAAGAGGAAGTATTTTGGTCTGGAGGAGGGTGGGGGGGTGTTTGAAATGGGGGAGGTGGGTGTTTTAGGTTTTGGGTGGGGGGGGGAGTGAGGGGGGAGTGAGGGGGGGGGTATCTGTGCCTTTCTGGGACTCGTGCTTGGCCAGGTTCTCCTTGTGCTCATAGCCCAGAGCACACTGGTCCTGCTTCTCCATCTCTACCCCATAACGCCCTCCAAACCCTCGCTTATAGTCTGCAACGTAACACACACACACACATAGACACACACACACAGACACACAGTTACACACACACACACACACACACACACACACACACACATATAAAGAGACAAACACATAGAGACATTGATACACACAGAGACATGCACGATACAAAACCTTCATGATTTAACATTATTGATTGATTAAAAAGCTCTAAAATAAACGCTGAGCTCTTCCTCTCACATCTGTCTCATAAAGTCAGACAACATGAATCTTTCTCTTCTTTATTCCTGCTTCCTATTTTCTGTACCTGAAACTTTCTCAGGAGACATTTAGCGTCTGTGGAAATGAGTTTAACACAATGTGATCGTCTGTCGTCTTCTGATGTGATAACAGCATAAAGGAGAGAGACAGTGTTGTGTGTTTACAGGTAAAAAAAGCTGCTGCTGCTGCTGCTGCAGGCGTTTGTTTAACACTGACTGTGTAAATAAGTTAAAAGAGGAAGAGGAAGAGGAGGAGGAGGAGAAGGAGAAGGAGGAAGAGGAGGAGGAGGAGAAGGAGGAAGAGGAGGAAGAGGAGGAAGAGGAGGAAGAGGAGAAGGAGGAAGAGGAGGAGGAGGAGAAGATGGAAGAGGAGGGGGAAGAGGAGGAGGTGGGGGAGGAAGAGGAGGAGAAGATGGAAGAGGAGAAGGAGGAGGAGAAGATGGAAGAGGAGGAGGAAGAGGAGAAGGAGGAGGAGGAGGAGAAGGAGGAGGAGGAGAAGATGGAAGAGGAGAAGGAGGAAGAGGAGGAAGAGGAGAAGATGGAAGAGGAAGAGGAGAAGATGGAAAAGGAAGAGGAGGAGGGGGAAGAGGAGGAGGTGGAAGAGGAAGAGGAGGAGGAGGAGGGGGAAGAGGTGGGGGAGGAAGAGGATGAGAAGGAAGAGGAGAAGGAGGAGGAGAAGATGGAAGAAGAGGAGGAAGAGGAGAAGGAGGAAGAGGAGAAGATGGAAGAGGAGAAGGAGGAGGAGGAAGAGGAGGAGGAGGAGAAGATGGAAGAGGAGGAGGAAGAGGAGAAGGAGGAAGAGGAGGAGGTGGGGGAGGAAGAGGAGGAGAAGGAAGTGGAGAAGGAGGAGGAGAAGATGGAAGAGGAGGAGGAAGAGGAGAAGGAGGAGGAGGAAGAGGAGGAGGAGGAGGAGGGGGAAGAGGAGGAGGTGGGGGAGGAAGAGGAGGAGAAGGAAGAGGAGAAGGAGGAGGAGAACATGGAAGAGGAGGAGGAAGAGGAGAAGGAGGAGGAGGAAGAGGAGGAAGATGAGGAAGAGGAGAAGGAGGAAGAGGAGGAGGTGGGGGAGGAAGAGGAGGAGAAGGAGGAGGAGAAGATGGAAGAGGAGGAGGAAGAGGAGAAGGAGGAGGAGGAAGAGGAGAAGGAGGAGGAGGAGGAGAAGATGGAAGAGGAGAAGGAAGAGGAGGAGGGGGAAGAGGAGGAGGTGGGGGAGGAAGAGGAGGAGAAGGAGGAGGAGAAGATGGAGGAGAAGGAGGAGGAGAAGATGGAAGAGGAGAAGGAAGAGGAGAAGGAGGAAGAGGTCTAGTTTATTTCATGTATCTATGCCTGACTATTGTCTTTACTGTCTTTATTGTGTATAATATTGTGTTAAATTGTGTATATTTTATTATGTGAAGCACTTTGTAGCCTCAGTTTAAAAAGCTGGAATAGAAATAAAGCTCATTATTAGAGATCAGGGACTTTTTAGACTAGAAACAATCCTACAGGAGCTTAAATGTGGCTCCAGTTTGTCTCCTGAGCTCCTCAAAATGTTCTCAGTCGTCTGGTAAACTTCCTGTTTTGACCCTTTGAACATTAAACTTTTATCTTAAGTTGCACTGAATCACAGCTTCAGCTTTAAAACAGCCGACATGTAAATATAAAAAATCTGAGCTGTGGTTTTTTTTTTTACTTCCTCTATTTTCAAGCTTAACCAGCGGATTGAGGAAGTAGTCGACCTTTGAAAAAACCACAACGAAACCACATCAGAGCCGAGAGTGTGAAGCCGTGAAAGGAAGGAAGTGAGAAAAACAACACATCGTCTGCTCGACTCGGAGGAGAAAACATGTGAAAGGCTGAAGTTTGGGGGATTTCCTGGATGTTAAAAACAAGGCTGGTGATAAAGTATGTTTCTTATTAGACAGAAGTTAAGTTAAATACAGTAAAAATGAATTCTAAGCATGTTTAATGTGTAGTTTCCTTTCAGCTCCCAGTATAAACAGCCCAGTAACTCTGGTTAGAAGTTGAACCAGATTAAACGTTGTTACCTTTCTGAGACTCGTGCAGCTGCAGTTTCTCCTGGTGATCCCAACCCAGCGCTGATTTATCCTGTCGGTCCGTCTGCACGCCGAACTTTCCCCCGAAACCCTTCACGTAGTCTGGAGACACACACACACACACACACACACACACACACACACACACACACACACACACACACACACACACACACACACACACACACACACACACACACACACACACACACACACACACACACACACACACACACACACACACACAGACAGGAGCAGAAATTAGCTTGTGTTTGATATGAATAAAGTTTTATGTATCAACAGATAAACAATAAATCATGAAGTGGTAAATATCAGGTTAATTCCATTAGAGATAACATTTTTTTGGTAATGCAGTTATTAAAATAAATTTTATTCATCATCTTTTTCCTTTTTATTCTTTTTTTTTTACCTCATTTTAAATCTAACTTTTATTATAAACTTTTTCTCGTTTTTTATTTTTCCTTCTTTATTCTACTTTATTTTATTTTAGATTTTTATTATAGATCCTAAATCTTTTTTTAATTTCTTATTCTGATTCTTTTGTCTTTTTAATTATTTTTTTTTATACCTAGTTTTTTGTCAAGCTCTTTATTAAACTATCTAAACAATTTCTTTTATTCCATATTACTTTGGTACTGTCTTTTTAATCTTTACATCTTTCTTATTCTAACTTTGTATGGAAATGTACACTCATCTCTAAAGAGCTCAGACTGTCCAAATGCAGAATAAATAAACTCTCAAATTCAATATCCTTAAAACATTAAAAAGGTATAAATCTGACAACATCTGATGTCAGTGTGAAGCTCAGTAGATGATGAATAGCTGCATGATGTACGTCTGTATATTCAGCATTAACCTGACATGTACGCCTGTTTTAACGCTGCTCCATTACAATGTCCGGCTCTGTTATCAGACCACGTGACCCAGTTATCACATAAACAAACCCGGGCAGCAAACACAGCCGCCCCAGTGCATTGTGGGAGACATTCCTGCAGCCGTGAAGGTCTTTAATAAACAGAGACGCCCGTATATCTAAAAAAAAAGCTGCAGTCGGCCAATCAGAGGGCGGAACCTGTGCAGGTGTGTCAGACATGAAGCGACAGGTAGAGACGCTCAGCTGGGAGGAATCCAGACGAGTCACGACACGAAAACCTGCTGATGACGAGTCAGCTGCTGTTTAAAGTGATGAAGACTCACTGATGATGGTTTAAAATCATCACAGACGCTACGAACATTAATTTAATATAAACATTAATTATATATATTAAACATTAACTCAGGTTGTTTTGAGCAGTGTCACAAACCTTTCTGAGACTCGTGCCTCTCCGTCTTGCCCTGGTACTCGAAGCCGACGGCGCTCTTGTCCACTTTGTCGGTCTCGACGCCGAACTTCCCGCCGAAGCCTTTGGTGTAATCTGCCGACGGGCGGATGAGAGGAGAGATACAAACAGGAAGTTAAGAAGGGAAGAGGAGAGATGCACAGGAAGTTAAGACGGGAAGAGGAGAGATACACAGGAAGTTAAGACGGGAAGAGGAGAGATACACAGGAAGTTAAGACGGGAAGAGGAGAGATACACAGGAAGTTAAGACGGGAAGAGGAGAGATACACAGGAAGTTAAGACGGGAAGAGGAGAGATACACAGGAAGTTAAGACGGGAAAAGGAGAGATACACACAGGAAGTTAAGACGGGAAGAGGAGAGATACACAGGAAGTTAAGACGGGAAGAGGAGCAGCGGAGTCAGCAGGGTGAATAAACGAGTCTGTCAGCAGTAAAAATGGAGTAAATGTGATTAAAAAGATGGCAGAAAGGGAAGGAGGACAGTTGGAAGCAAGGAAGAAATAATGAGAAAGAACAGAAGACAAGAAGTAAATAGAAAAAGAAGACAGGAAGGAAAGAAGGAAGAGAAGACAGGAAGGAGCCTGTTGGTCTAGATAGAAGAACAGAAGACAGGAAGGAAAGAAGGAAGAGAAGGAAAGAAGGAAGGAAGGAGCCTGCTGGTCTCGATAGAAGAACAGAAGACAGGAAGGAAAGAAGGAAGAGAAGGAAAGAAGGAAGGAAGGAGCCTGCTGGTCTCGATAGAAGAACAGAAGGAGAATCACCTGAAATCTGAGATGAGAGCAAAACATGAAAGAAGGCGACAAAAAAAGACTTAAAAGTCCTCAGAGGGAGACGAGAAGAATAAAGTCACTGTGTGTGTGTGTGTATACTGTGTATAGTGTGTATCCATCCAGCCCACCACCACAGTAATGCAGCAGTGTGTGTGTTTGTGTGTCCTCTGAGCAGTGTGTGTGTGTGTGTGTGTGTGTGTGTGTGTGTCTCCTCTCAGCAGTGTGTGTGTGTGTGTGTGTGTGTGTTTGTCTCCTCTCAGCAGTGTGTGTGTGTGTGTGTGTGTATAGTGTGTGTCTCCTCTCAGCAGTGTGTGTGTGTGTGTGTGTGTGTGTGTGTGTGTGTGTGTGCGTCTCTTCTCAGCAGTGACGGATGAAACCACACAAACCTTTCTGGGACTCGTGTTTCTCGGTTTTTCCCTGGTAATCGAATCCCATCGCGCTCTCGTCCACACGGTCCGCCTGCACGCCGTACCGCCCCCCAAACCCAGTGGAGTAGTCTACACACAGCAAAGCCAGGAGGAGGAGGAGGAGGAGGAGGAGGGAGGAGGAAGGTCAGGGTGAAGCAGCATGGCGGCAGTGATAAACAAAAAGCTGCCCAATTCCAAATTCCTCCTTAAAAAAAAAACTGAATTCCGGAACCTTCACCAGAGCTACAACTATGACATCATCATTACATTCCGTTATGACATCATCATTACACTCAGTTAGTATTTATGTTTCCTGTTGTCGTTGATATATACTAACTATACTAACGTGATAAAGCTACAGAGGAAGTGTTGGAATTGGGCGAGTGTGTCGCTCCACCTCAGAGCGGAGGAGACTGTGGACGAGATGAACACATAAACATAAAAATAATAAAAAGGTGGTGACAGTTTGTAGGAAATACTAAAACAACAACAACAACAACCAGCAGCTAACAAACAAACCGACATGATGTTGTGTGCTGAGCAGCAGCAGCAGCAGCAGCAGCGATGGAGCAACAACAACAACAACAACAACAACAACAACAATGGACCGGAGCAACACATGGTGCCGCTGGCCCATCGCCATGACAACCGTCACAATGCGGCTGGAAAATGAGCCTCGGACTATAAACACAACCTCACTGACTGGTACTGAATAAATAAATAAAGGGCGGGGAAAGATATTTTTAAGCTAATGTGTCTGATGAAGGAAAAAAAACAAGAAAAGAGAAGAAGTGGCAGCTTCACCTTTCTGAGAGGCGTGTTTCTCCGTCTTCCCAGCGTACTCGAACCCGACTGCAGACTGGAATAAAAAGAAGAAGAAGAAGTGACATCGTTATTATCATGTTTTAGCCCTTAAAAACTATACTTTCAGCCAGCTTTCTTTAAGGGCCCTTCCTTCCTTCCTTTTTCCATCCATCCTTCCTTTAATCCTTCCTTCCTTTTTCCATCCTTCCTTCCTTTTTCCATCCATCCGTCCATCCTTCCTCCCTTCCTTTTTCCAACCTTCCTTCCTTCTTGTCTTCTCTTCCTTCCTTCCTTCCTGTCTTCTCTTCCTTCATTCCTTACTACATGTCTTCTCTTCCTTCCTTCCTCTGTTCTAAACTGTAGCTGCTTTGTGGGTTTTTTGGGGAGTGGGAGTGTCCATGTGGTTTAGTCAAATGTCTTGTCTTCCCTTCCTTCCTTCAATCCTTCCTTCCTGTCTTCTCTTCCTACCTTCCTTCCTGTCTTCTCTTCCTTCTTCTTCCTTCCTGTCTTCTCTTCCTTCTTGTCTCCCCTTCCTTCCTTCAATCCTTCCTTCCTGTCTTATCTTCCTTCAATCCTTCCTTCCTTCCTTCTTGTCTTCTCTTCCTTCCTTCCTTCAATCCTTCCTTCCTGTCTTCTCTTCCTTCAATCCTTCCTTCCTGTCTTCTCTTCCTTCCTTCCTTCTTGTCTTCTCTTCCTTCCTTCCTTCTTGTCTTCTCTTCATTCAATCCTTCCTTTTTGTCTTCTCTTCCTTCCTTCCTCTGTTCTAAACTCTAGCTGCTTTGTGGGTTTTTGGGGGAGTGGGATATCTTTCTCTTCTAGCTCATTTAATTGGTGATTTAAAGTTGTAAAATGTGTCAGTGACGTTTCGTTTTTTTGTGTCCATGTGGTTTAGTTTAAATTTAAAGGGTTAAAATGTGAAAATAAACGTATGAATAACTTGCACACATTCTTTTTTTGTGGACTCAGCATCAAATTTCTGCTTTTAATCCATTTTGAGAGAATATATTAGAGGATTATGGCAAAAATGTCTAAGTGGTGTAACCATAAAAACTTTGTACCAAATAATTCAACTTGCTTAAAAACAGTAAATACTCAATAAAACACCATTAACACTTTTAATCATGTTTAAATGTCTTCTGTTGCTTTTCTATCCTTCCTTAATGCATCTAATGTTTCATATAAAGCACTTTGAGTCGCCTTGTTGTTTAAATG